>NC_069501.1:54331869-54631869 GCF_027579735.1 Bombina bombina | reverse complement strand
TCTGTGTCCAAATATGTCTCTTTCTTTATCTCTTCCAGTTTCCTTGAAGAAATGGACTTAGAGGCCAGAACTGAATCAACATACACTTTCACATCCGATTCCGTGGAGGATTCTTCAGCAGCAGCCAGCGGGAGCCTGGATAGTGTATCTGCCACAACCAGTTGTTTCCCCGGCACATGCACTGCCTGAACATTGAACCTGAGCAGTCTCATTAAAAGTCTCTGGCATCTCAAGGGTGTTTTGTCAATGTCATAAGAATTGATTAGAGGGACTAGCGGTTTGTGGTCAGTTTCCAGACTAAATTTCTCCAAACTCACTAGATAACGCTGAAAGCGCTCACAGGCCCAAACTGCAGCCAGGCACTCTTTCTCAATTTTAGCGTATTTTGACTCCGCAGCCGTCAGTGTGCGGGAACAGTAGGCGATGGGCTGTAGTTTGTTGTCATTCAGCTGCAGGAGTGCAGCCCCCAACCCATAACTGCTTGCATCAGCACTAACCACAGTCTTTTTTGAAGGGTCGTAGAACCCCAGCACTGGGGCAGACCCCAGCAGTGACTTGGCATGCAGGAACGCTTTTTCCTGTGAGGGTCCCCAGACCCAGGCAACATCTTTCTTAAGCAACTCTGTGATAGGGTGTAAAACTGTAGATAAATCTGGAAGAAACTTGCCCACGTAATTTACAAGGCCCAATATCTGTCTCAGCTCATGTACATCAGAAGGGCTTTTCATCTGTTCAATAGCCCGAATTTTCTCGGGGTCCGGCTTGATGCCATCCCCGTTGATGATATGCCCAAAGTAGCATAATTCAGTTTTCCTAAAATGACATTTTTCTTTATTCAGCTTCAGCCCAGACTCTTTGATAGCCTGCAGCACACAACTCAAACGCTGATCATGCTCCTCCACTGTAGACCCATACACTAGAATGTCGTCCATGACGACCGCTGTGCCCACGTGGCCACTCAGGAGAGAACTAATTTCCCTTTGAAAGATTTCAGGAGCGGAGGATATCCCAAAGGGGAGTCTGCAGAAGCAGAACCGACCTACTGGTGTGATAAAGGTAGTCAGTTTGCGGCACTTTGGATCCAGGGGGATCTGCCAAAAGCCGCTAGAAGCGTCTAATGTGGAAAAGAACTTCGCCCCAGCCAACTTCGGGGCTATATCTTCCAATGTCGGCAGCACAAATCTCTCCCTCTTCACTGCCTCATTCAACCTTTTCAGGTCCACACAGATGCGCACCTTTCCGTTTTTCTTTGCAACTGGAACAATGGGGGCACACCAATCAGTTGCTTCAACAACCTCTTCAATAACCCCCATAGACTTCATGCGCATGAGCTCTTTCTCCACTTGAGGCATGAGCGGGAACGGAATTCTACGAGGAATAGAAATACTGTATGGGACTGCGTCACTTTTAAGTGCTATACGGACAGGTTTGCAGTTCAGTAGGCCCAACTCGCCAAACATATCTTCAGAGATCTCATTCACTCTGGCCACGAGGCCCAAGTCACAGGCTGCTTTTCTGCTCAATAAACTGTTAACACACTGACCTCGGATCACATGCACCCACATGGTGAACTTCCTCTGTTTGTACTCACAGCTGGCAAGAAATTTCCCCACACAATCAATGCGGCCACCAGTACTATGGACATTTGTAGTAACCTTCGCCAGCTGGGGCTGTCGAGGCAGTTTCATAAATTCAGCAAAAAACATTACAGTGATATCTGCTCCTGTGTCAATCTTAAAATCAACTTTGGCTCCCATTACAGTAAAAGTAACTTTCCAATCTTCCTCTGAGCTTGTCCGTTCCACAACAGACCCCACAAAAGACACTTCCTGACCCTCCTGGTCACTGTCCACCTGCATCTCCTTAATGTATTCAGTTTTACACACCACTTCAAAATGGCCTATTCTGTTACATTTTCTGCATCTTTTATCTCTGGCCGGGCATATAGCACTCTGATCATGAGCCCGGTAGCACCGTGTGCATCGGCCATGTTGCGCCCATCCACTTCTAGGCCTTTCCAGTACTTTAGATCTACCGCTCACACTGTGCCTTTCACTAGTAATTTTCCTAGACTGTTGCACTTCATCCACAATACTCTCAGACCTCAGATCAGCACTTTGCTTTTTCACCAGTTCACTCTGGCGGGCCATCCTAATAGCCCCGTCTAACATTAAATCAGGCTCTAACTGCAGCTTCAGGGAGACTTCAGCATCTGCAATTCCAATAACTATTCTGTCTCTGATTTGCTCTTCTTTAGCAACACCAAACTCACAGAATTCAGCTAATTCATACAGGCTGCGCACAAATGACTCCACAGATTCTCCCACACGCTGATTACGTTTGTGAAAACAAGCTCTCTCATGAATCACATTACTTTTGGGCACAAAGTGGGCACTGAGTTTATCCATAACTATATCAAAGTTAACTTCTTCCCCTTCTTGGAAAGTAAAAGCATTGAACACTGGCTCCACATCTTTCCCCATAGAGTATAAAAGAGAATTAACTTGCACTTCACCACTCTCCTTGTTCAGTTTGGATTCAATCCTGAAGCGCTGAAACCGCTGACGCCATGTGGGCCAAGCTGCAGGCTGAGAAAAGTCAAAAGGCTCAGGTGGGGTAAACTTTGACATTGCAATCAATCAGGAACAGAAGCGCAGTCCAGAACTTCTGACACCATGTCATGAGATGCAGGACATATGCGGGACACAGCAATGATGGTACAACTCTATTTTATTGCAGAGCATAACAATACACATCTAGTCAGGTTGATTGTACTAAACTAACTGCGACACAGACACCGGACCTAAGCCCCGCCCACATACTAGTGACATCACATCCTGCTCTCATCACATTTCCTATAGCAGGATATTTAATTAAGCTATTTAAGTATTTTTTTTTTTACTTCTAGAAAAGAGTATTAATTTTTTTTTGTTCATAAAATAGTTTTTTTGGAACATAATACTTATGTCCCCCGCTGTTGTTCTTTTTCTGGTCTTTATCATACACCCTGTATAGTACTTCAGAATTTGCTGGTGTCTTAAAAAATTAAGATGACAATAATAATATTAATAATAACAACAATAATAAGAAGACGAATACAGGTATAAATCCCCAAATTCGGAATTCCAAAGTCCAAACTTATGGGCCAATTTATCCATGTCTGTCCGACATGATGCTCTGTAGAGTATCATGTCCGACAGACATCGCGGAATGCCGTCAGCATACGCTGTCGGCATTTATCATTGCACAAGCAGTTCACCAGATTTGCGGCCGCTAGCAGGGGTGTCAATCAGCCCGATCGTATAGGACTGGGCGGATTGCAGACCGCAGCCTCAGAGGCAGTGGATCAGTTATGGTTATGGCTCGCATGGAAACAGGATAATTCGGCCCCCTATTCTGAAAACCAGACTTTTTAATTAGTAATTTTTTATAAAATAAAATTATCAGAAATTACTATTTTTCCTGCCTGTAAGTTAAAGTCTTCTCTGCCTGTGTCTTAATGCAAATAACATTCTACATTTATTTAAAACAACAATTACCTTTCTGATTATAATACTGTATTATCTATCTGAGGGTTCTATGTATACAAAAGTATTACAAATCATATAAAACTGCCTTTAGGTTACATGTATAAGCAGTAAAATGACATCTAAACATTGTCTAAATGACATAAGATATTGTTGTTTACACTTGGTTTATGTCCCCTCTCCCAAATATCCATTTTACAGATGCAAATATTTCAAAATCCAAACTATTCATAACTCAATCCTTTTCTGGTCCCAAGCAGCTTAGATAAAGGGTTTTCAACCTGTAATAATAATAATAGTAATGATTTAAACTACATGTTTGTAGAGACATAGCTGTGACACTTGTCCTTTTAAGCAATCTGAGTAATGTGCTGCACACAAACATGCATTTCCTGTTAACGTCAATGGCCTAGATTCAATAAAACCTGCTAATAGAACTAATATCTCGCTGGAAATCCTGAGACATGAAAATTGCTCAGTTTATAAAGATTTGTACCTGCCCCTTGCAAGTCACTCTTCATTATTATCAGCTGAGTCACATCTATCTTGTATCAGTTCATGGCTTGGCACATAGAACAAATTCCAAAGGGAAGGACACCGGCATCATATAGACACATCCCAAACGGTACAGTACAAACAAATTAAAACAAAAAAGAATTAAAAAAACTCCCTCTATGAAACAGACCACGGAAGAAATAAACCTTGAAAACTGTTAAAGTGAAATAAAAGAAGATATAAACACGACAACCTTGTCATGATCTCGAGATGCGCAAATCTATGTATTCTGCATGCTGCGCTAAGGTGTAGATGTAAAAGATACAGTAGGTGAAATGATGCTGAATTTCAAACATTATCTCATCTTTACAACAAGGTTTCTTGGCATCCCCATAGTGTCTGTGAATCTTGAGATAATCATTTTAATAACCTTTAAATGGACAAGAAACATTTATATATTATTTTCCTCACCTCTTTGAAAAAAGGCAGTGAAATAACCAGGTAAATGCTAATAACAGTTTTGAAAGTTCTTATTTATGTAACCCCCCCTCTCATTACTTACATTTTTACTTATCTCCTCAGCTTTAAGAGTCACCAAGAGGAACAGCCAATAAGGAGCTGCACAGCCTTCCCCATTTAAACTAAGCACAGCGTATCCTCCTCTTCCAAAAGTTCAGCTTATCAGCGGTTTATAAATGATAAACATGATACCATAGTTTCACCACTTAAAGGGACACTCATGTCAAAATAAACTTTTATGATTCAGAAAGAGCAGCAGTTTTTTTTTCCATTTTACTTCCATTATCAAATTTTGCACAGTCTGTTTATATTCACACTTTCTGGGGAACAAGCTCCTACTGAGCATGTGCACAAGCTCACAGGGTGTACGTATACTATTCTGTGATTGGCTGATGTCTGTCACATGATACAGGGGCCGGAATATAAGAGAAAACTGCATTGAGTGGTCCTTTAATGCTATTTAAGAGATGACTTACATAGGAGTTTTTAGGGTTAACTGTAAATTTAGAATTGAGAATTATTTGGATTAAGGACAGTAAAACATGATATTCCTTTAGTCTTAGGCAGAAATACACTGTCAAACATGTCTGCTAGGGACAGCACCATTATAATCATTATTATTATTTCTATTTATAAAATGGTTAGAGATGTATGCCGTTCATTACAAGATCACATAGGGACAAAATGAGTTTAGACAAAAACATAATTAAGGGATGGGGAGGCTCCGGCCTTGAATAGTGACATTTAGTAAGCCTTTATATAATTGTTATTTTCATTTATTTTGTAAAGAGCAACCAAATTCTGTAGCACTGGACACATGAATAGAGGTGCAGAATGAGACTAATTAATGATAAAAACGAAATAGAGGAGACATAAAACAGAGAAAATTAAACAAATACAAAAGAGGGAAGCCTATTCCAAACGAAGACACAGATACTGTCAAGCCTTCATTTCAATGTAACAAGTTAAAGGGACAAAAGCTGAGTCACTTTAATGTAATGTAGTATTTCTGTAAAAATCTGACTAGAATATATCACACAAACATCTCTATGTAAAACAAAAGGTAATTTAGCTCAAATTTCCTCATTAACCACATTTCATTAGAGAATAACGTTAAGCATACCAGTAACACGACCCTTTAAAGCCGAGCAAGAGGCAAAATAAAAATAAATAAGGTATCATACTTACTGACGATAGGTCTGTGAATAAAAAGGAAAGGCAACTTTTTACCATAATAAAACTACAGTGTGAGGTAGGGATGGGCGAATGTGTTTATATCCGAATTTGAATGTTAAAACGAATGTTATTGTAGAAATTCGATTTACATAATAGAATGTTGATAAGAACGAATATTCTTAAAAATTTGATTTTCCAATGTTATTTACAGTTTTCGAATGTCACATTCGAATTCGAATATTACATTTATAAAACACAATTGTAGACTAGAAACACTATTTCGAATGTCACATTCAAATCGAATATCACATTCGAATTCGAATATTACATTTATAAAACACAGTATTAGACTAGAAATACTATTTCAAATTCGAATGTGACATTCAAATTTGAATGTAGCATTTTAATTTGAATATTACATTTATTAAACACAGTTATAGACTAGAAATACTATTTCAAATTTGAATGTCACATTCCAATTTGAATGTCACATTCGAATTCGAATATTACATTTCGAAATTGAATGAATACATAGCTAAACATTCTATTATTTGAACGAATATTTTCGAATTTTATTGAAAAATTCGAAAAACGAAAATTCCAAAATAGAATGTTAGAATGTTATATAAACATTTGAAATTCGATTCGAAAGAACGAATGTATCAAAATTTGTTTTAAATTTCAAATTTTTAGAAACATTCGCCCATCCCTAGTGTGAGGCCCATAGGATGTAATATGCCTTAATTCTGGGAATTGCAACTGCTTGTAACTACAGAATGTTTGTTATAATTAGAGGTGGGTGGGACGATGGGCGGGGTGGGAAAAAGTGGATGTTAATCAGAGAACAGTGGACTCCTGTGTTCCAGGTAAGTGATAATGGTAACAATGAATTACACAAAGTTGTAATGTAGATACAGGAAGAGTGGGAGCATCCTAGCTGCAAAGATAAGGACAAGGGGCAGATATGGGTTGAAGGTGAAAAAGAGAAAACACAGACATTGGGTCCCATGTACGGACAGGTGGATGGACAAGATTCATAACTTTGGAATCTGCTTGCGAGCCTTTGCATTGAATGGGCAGTGGCCACTTTACACCCACTGCCCAGATGTTCTATTGCACAAGCACTAAGTTGTATATTGATGCCATCTACTTTCCCAGGGCGTGTAATTTACCCCAATCGAACATGCTCAGGGTATTTTATTTCTGCTCCCTCTTAGGTAGCAGTGAAGGTGAAAGCAGTGGTCAGATGACCGTGCTTCTTACATTGCAGAAAGCAGGTCCATAATATCATGCGTAAGTTTAACTATTTCCTTGATTGCAGAGGACAGGGTGTTATTACAAAGGTGTCAGTCTGTGATTTGAAAGAGAGGGAATTCCAGGCATTGAGTCTAAAGTCTCATATAAAAACAATGTTCTGCAACATCATGGGTTACATGTCTGAATAAAATGTACGATAATTACAGGCAATACTTTATTATACATTGCAAATAATTGTAATACATGTGGTTTTATTGTAGAAATGCTGTAAGCAGAACTCAGTGTTCTGTAGCACAGTGCACTTTTTATTTCTTTTTGATCTAAAGAGAAAGGTTGACTTTCCATTGACAGCAATACTGCCGGCCTTCCATGCAGGAGAGGGACGTGGAGAGAGGTCATGAGGTTGGGTAATGGATCTGCAATGACACTGTCACATCTAAGGACAGAGTGCATACCAAATGAGAGGATTTTTCACTTTTTGAGACTCGCTATAGAACATTTAACCTCTGTTTTTGCAGAACTGATTGGTTTCACTTAAAACTCATTCCCTTCAGTCAACTCTACTTTGTCTCTCTACTTTTTCATTAGCTGTCACATCTATAAGTACTCCGCTTCATTTTGCTTCTGTATCTCTATTAACTATTTCTGTGCTCAACAGTCTTGTAGTGAGGAACAGCGCAAGCTAAACATATATAGGAAATTCTTAAATCCCTACAGCAAGAGGACATACTGAACTGTAATTGTCGTTATTGATTGAATAAGATTAGTTATCAGCTGATTTATTTCACAGATTTTAAAACAATAAAATGAAATAGGTGTGAGATTTCTGTAATTCCACTCTGAGTCCATTTTAGTTCACTACTATTTGATTTGTTCATGTTGATAAAAACATATAATATTAGAAAATGCTGTCTGTCTTATAACAGTTCCTAACCTACTTCCCAACATTAGCCAAGTAGTGGGAGATGAGGATGACTTGTGGATGGTCCCAACAGTACTGGCCAGATCCTGGGTTGGGTCATGTGTAATATGTGGGAATAGTCAAGTCAGGTTATAGATGGTGCTGGGACAATCCCTGCCTTCCCTCTGAAAATAGGATATTTGTCTATATAGGGCAGCTACAGGAAGGACAGCAGAGCTCCCAAACCGTGACATTCCCACTCAGCTATGGCCAAAGACCACCCCACTCAACCAAGCAAAACTGCTATCAGCCCTTGGACCACACTGACTCCTAGTAGCCAGAGAGGGAGATATGAAATATATGTACTTCAGTGGTAAATGGTGATGCATTTTAGTGACCAGTGGCAAAGAAATACTTAATGGAACATTTGTAAAACTTTATTGTATTAGGCCTTTTTTTTTTAACAAAGCACTGAATAAGTCAGATAATTCTCCTAAAGGGACACTGAAATCAAAATAAATAAATACACAATTGATCATATGTAAAATTAAGCTGTTGTTAAACATGTTAGAACATTTGTGTTAAATATAAAACAAATAAACACCTAGATTACGAGTTTTGAGTTGAGGCTATGCGGTGCTAACGAGCAGTTTTCCCTCACCGCTCACTTACAGACATCGCTGGTATTACGGGTTTTTACAAACCAGACAAGAAGTGAGCGTTGAGCAAAATTTTGCTCATTACCGCACTCCAATACCAGCGCTGCTTAAGTCAGTGGTGAGCTGGTGTAAGGTGCTCGTGCACGATTTCCCCATAGGAGTCAATGGGGTGAGCCGGCTGAAAAAAGTCTAACACCTGCAAAAAGCAGCGTAAAACTCCTTAACGCAGCCCCATTGATTCCTATGGGGAAATAAAATTTATGTTTACACCTAACACCCTAACATGAACCCCGAGTCTAAACACCCCTAATCTTACACTTATTAACCCCTAATCTGCTGCCCACGACATCGCCGACACCTACATTATATTTATTAACCCCTAATCTGCCGCTCTGAACACCGCCGCCACCTACATTATAGTTATGAACCCCTAATCTGCTGCCCCCAACATCGCCGACACCTACATACTATTTATTAACCCCTAATCTGCTGACCCCAATGTCGCTGCAACCTACCTACACTTATTAACCCCTAATCTGCCACCCCAACGTCGCTGCCACTATAATAAATATATTAACCCCTAAACCGCTGCACTCCAGCATCGCAAACATTAGTTAAATATTATTAACCCCTAATCTGCCGGCCCTAACATCGCCGCCACCTACCTACATTTATTAACCCCTAATCTGCCGCCCCCAACGTCTCAGCCACTACACTAAATTACAGAAAATAATAAAAAATTACAAGATTTTTAAACTAATTACACCTAATCTAATCCCCCTAACAAAATAAAAAAGCCCCCCAAAATAAAAAAAGTTACAAAAAATAAAAAACACAGTATCAACAATAAAAATGAATTACACCTAATCTAATAGCCCTATCAAAAAAAGCCCCCCCAAAATAAAAAACCCCTAGCCTACAATAAACTACCAATATAAAAGGGCCTTTTGCGGGGCATTGCCCCAAAGAAATCAGCTCTTTTACCTGTAAAAAAAAATACAAACAACCCCCCAACAGTAAAACCCACCACCCACACAACCAAACCCCCAAATAAAATCTAAAAAACCAGAGCTCTCCATTGCCCTGAAAAGGGCATTTGTATGGGTATTGCCCTTAAAAGGGCATTTAGCTCTTTTACTGCCCAAAGTCCCTAACCTAAAATTAAAACCCACCCAATAAACCCTTAAAAAAACCTAACACTAACCACCGACGATCCACTTTTTTGAAGACCGGACATCCATCCTCATCCAAGTGGCAGAAGTCCTCAGCGAAGCCGACAGAAGTCTTCATCCAAGCGGGCCAAAGTCTTCATCCAGACGGCATCTTCTATCTTCATCCATCCGGCGTGGAGCGCGTCCATCTTCAAGACATTCTGCATGGAGCATCCTCTTCTTACGATGTCTCTTGAACAATGAAGTTTCCCTTTAAATTACATCATCCAAAATGGCGTCCCTTACATTCCGATTGGCTGATAGAATTATATCAGCCAATAGGAATTAAGGATGCGGGGAAATCCTATTGGCTGTTGCAATCAGCCAATAGGATTGAGCTTTCATCCTATTGACTGATCCAATCAGCCAATAGGATTTAGCTTGCATTCTATTGGCTGCTTGGAATAGCCAATAGAATGCAAGCTCAATCCTATTGGCTGATTTGTATTCGGAATTTGGATTTGGTAATGACGTAAGCATCGATCTGTGTCGGATTGAGACCGGTGGATCGTATGTTATGTCACAAACTTCAACTTTTGCCAGTCTGTAGGCTTTGATAACTAGGTTGGATCAAGCTCGCCACAATTACGCTGCAGAATTCCAGCGTATTTCAGGTTGACGGCTTGATAAATATCCCTCATGGAATCCAATAAGTTTAAAGTTGCTTTTATGAAGACAAAGAGTAAGGTGTTAACTACTATGGGCCGTTTGTACGTTAACTGCGCTAGAAGTTTGGCTTTTTGTGCTCATTGTGTTGCTTTCGGATTATGAGTTGAAAGTAAACTGTTTTTGCTTGCATGCTAACCTGGCAAACTCAAAAAAACGTACTTAGAATATCGCCTGCACGTTCACATATCCCTCATAGAAGTCAATGGAGCAAAAAAGTGGTAAAAGTAGGCGCAAACTCGATCACATTTTCTCAAGTGCCCTTCACATAGAAGAATATGTTATATGTATTTATTAAAGGGACATGAAACCCCAAAAAGTTATTTCATGATTCAGATAGAGAATACAATTTTAAACAACATTCCAGTTTACTTATATGATCTGGTTTGTTTCATTCTTTAGATATCCTTTGTTAAAGAAATATCAATACACATGGGTGAGCCAATCAGACAAGGCATCTATGTGCAGCCACCAATCAGCAGCTACTGAGCCTATCTAGATATGCTTTTAAAAAAGGATATCAAGAGAATAAAGCAAATTAGATAATAGAGGTAAAGTAATTGGGTTTCATGTCCCTTTAATACATATTTCTACATATATATGATGATATTTTAGTACAATGTATATACATTATTATTTATAGGTATAGATATATACATATAAATATATGAAGGTGCCATGTTTGAAAATCCTGGCGAGTGCATCCCTTGAATAATATTTATATATATATGAATATCTATTTAGAAATACATTGAACACATCCTGCTATGTGCAGAACATTGGAAATGTGGTATATGTACAGTAAATACACAGTATAACACTTTTTTTTAAAAAATATGAATATTGCATAAATATGATTTTACGTTTTCATCTACTTGACTGCAAAGTGCTCCAATGCACATATATATATATACATATGTATTTATGTGTTTATGTGTGTGCATATATATATATATATATATATATATATGTCTGCAATTTAAAATATGGGGAGGCAAAAAGTGAGTTTAAATCCTCCCCTAAATCCAAAATGTAGAGAAAATAACAATGAGTTATTTTCTCTACATTATATATATGTCTGTAAATACATACACAAACATATAAATACAAACATATAAATACATATAAATACATATGTACACATACATGTATATGTATGTATCTCTATGTTAAAGTCCTTTGGCTGCCTTTTATTCCTGAGATCTTATATCTTTGAACCTTTATAACTTTTGTGTGCAATATTTTTTTTTTGTAAATAATTTTTACGAACACAAACACCGGCGATAAACCTATTATCGCTCTCGGGCAAACATTTGCTCTCCACTCATAATCTTTTCTAAATAGGAAAATTGCAGTACTCAGATTTTGACAGTTTGCATCTTACACAAAAAAGTTTGGCGATCATAGAGCTTTCATCCCTTACCAAAGTCTTTAAAGGATCAGAACGCTAAAAAGCAAGAATGCAACTGCTTCCAAACATATACTGTATGTTGATAATTGTTGAAATACATCAATTTCCTGGAATTACTAAAAAGAAATCTATTAAATATCAACAAGTGGTTGCAGGACACAATATTATTAGAAAATAAAAATGATATATGATATCCAAAATTTTTTATTTTTTTTTAAATATTTTTGTTCAACAGATACAAAGAAAAAAAAGATGATAATAAAAGATTGAACCACACTGAGAAGTCACCATCTGGAAAAGTATTTTCAATAATGACCAAATGCGAAGTCTGTAGGGGTCTGTGAGGGTCATTCAACTCTCTTGCAGACTAAGGCCTAGATTTAGAGTTCGGCGGTAGCCGTCAAAACCAGCGTTAGAGGCTCCTAACGCTGGTTTTGGGCGCCCGCTGGTATTTGGAGTCAGTGATTAAAGGGTCTAACGCTCACTTTTCAGCCGCGACTTTTCCATACCGCAGATCCCCCTACGCCATTTGCGTAGCCTATCTTTTCAATGGGATCTTTGTAACGCTGGTATTTAGAGTCGTTTCTGCAGTGAGCGTTAGAGCTCTAACGACAAGATTCCAGCCGCCTGAAAATAGCAGGAGTTAAGAGCTTTCTGGCTAACGCCGGTTTATAAAGCTCTTAACTACTGTACCCTAAAGTACACTAACACCCATAAACTACCTATGTACCCCTAAACCGAGGTCCCCCCACATCGCCGCCACTCGATTAAAATTTTTAACCCCTAATCTGCCGACCGCCACCTACGTTATACTTATGTACCCCTAATCTGCTGCCCCTAACACCGCCGACCCCTGTATTATATCTATTAACCCCTAACTTGCCCCCCACAACGTCGCCGCAAGCTACTTAAAATAATTAACCCCTAATCTTCCGACCGCAAATCGCCGCCACCTACGTTATCCCTATGTACCCCTAATCTGCTACCCCTAACATCGCCGACCCCTATGTTATATTTATTAACCCCTAATCTGCCCCCCACAACGTCGCCGACACCTACCTACACTTATTAACCCCTAATCTGCCGAGCGGACCTGAGCGCTACTATAATAAAGTTATTAACCCCTAATCCGCCTCACTAACCCTATCATAAATAGTATTAACCCCTAATCTGCCCTCCCTAACATCGCCGACACCTACCTTCAATTATTAACCCCTAATCTGCCGACCGGAGCTCACCGCTATTCTAATAAATGTATTAACCCCTAAAGCTAAGTCTAACCCTAACACTAACACCCCCCTAAGTTAAATATAATTTTTATCTAACGAAATAAATTAACTCTTATTAAATAAATAATTCCTATTTAAAGCTAAATACTTACCTGTAAAATAAATCCTAATATAGCTACAATATAAATTATAATTATATTATAGCTATTTTAGGATTAATATTTATTTTACAGGCAACTTTGTAATTATTTTAACCAGGTACAATAGCTATTAAATAGTTAAGAACTATTTAATAGTTACCTAGTTAAAATAATTACAAATTTACCTGTAAAATAAATCCTAACCTAAGATATAATTAAACCTAACACTACCCTATCAATAAAATAATTAAATAAACTACCTACAATTACCTACAATTAACCTAACACTACACTATCAATAAATTAATTAAACACAATTGCTACAAATAAATAAAATTAAATAAACTATCTAAAGTACAAAAAATAAAAAAGAACTAAGTTACAGAAAATAATAAGATATTTACAAACATAATAAAAATATTACAACAATTTTAAACTAATTACACCTACTCTAAGCCCCCTAATAAAATAACAAAGCCCCCCAAAATAAAAAATTCCCTACCCTATTCTAAAATACAAATATTACAAGCTCTTTTACCTTACCAGCCCTGAACAGGGCCCTTTGCGGGGCATGCCCCAAGAATTTCAGCTCTTTTGCCTGTAAAAAAAAACATACAATACCCCCCCCCCAACATTACAACCCACCACCCACATACCCCTAATCTAACCCAAACCCCCCTTAAATAAACCTAACACTACCCCCCTGATGATCTTCCTACCTTGTCTTCACCATGCCAGGTTCACCGATCCGTCCTGGCTCCAAGATCTTCATCCACCCCAAGCGGGGGCTAGACATCCACTGAAGAAGTCCAGAAGAGGGTCCAAAGTCTTCCTCCTATCCGGCAAGAAGAGGACATCCGGACCGGCAAACATCTTCTCCAAGCGGCATCTTCTATCTTCTTCCATCCGATGACGACCGGCTCCATCTTGAAGACCTCCAGCGCGGATCCATCCTCTTCTTCCGACGACTAGACGACGAATGACGGTTCCTTTAAGGGACGTCATCCAGGATTCTATCAGCCAATCGGAATTAAGGTAGGAATTTTCTGATTGGCTGATGGAATCAGCCAATCAGAATATAGTTCAATCCGATTGGCTGATCCAATCAGCCAATCAGATTGAGCTCGCATTCTATTGGCTGATCGGAACAGCCAATAGAATGCGAGCTCAATCTGATTGGCTGATTGGATCAGCCAATCGGATTGAACTTGATTCTGATTGGCTGATTCCATCAGCCAATCAGAAAATTCCTACCTTAATTCCGATTGGCTGATAGAATCCTATCAGCCAATCGGAATTCGAGGGACGCCATCTTGGATGACGTCCCTTAAAGGAACCGTCATTCGTCGTCTAGTCGTCGGAAGAAGAGGATGGATCCGCGCTGGAGGTCTTCAAGATGGAGCCGGTCGTCATCGGATGGAAGAAGATAGAAGATGCCGCTTGGAGAAGATGTTTGCCGGTCCGGATGTCCTCTTCTTGCCGGATAGGAGGAAGACTTTGGACCCTCTTCTGGACTTCTTCAGTGGATGTCTAGCCCCCGCTTGGGTTGGATGAAGATCTTGGAGCCAGGACGGATCGGTGAACCTGGCATGGTGAAGACAAGGTAGGAAGATCATCAGGGGGGTAGTGTTAGGTTTATTTAAGGGGGGTTTGGGTTAGATTAGGGGTATGTGGGTGGTGGGTTGTAATGTTGGGGGGGGGTATTGTATGTTTTTTTTTACAGGCAAAAGAGCTGAAATTCTTGGGGCATGCCCCGCAAAGGGCCCTGTTCAGGGCTGGTAAGGTAAAAGAGCTTGTAATATTTGTATTTTAGAATAGGGTAGGGAATTTTTTATTTTGGGGGGCTTTGTTATTTTATTAGGGGGCTTAGAGTAGGTGTAATTAGTTTAAAATTGTTGTAATATTTTTCTTATGTTTGTAAATAATTTATTATTTTCTGTAACTTAGTTCTTTTTTATTTTTTGTACTTTAGATAGTTTATTTAATTTTATTTATTTGTAGCAATTGTGTTTAATTAATTTATTGATAGTGTAGTGTTAGGTTAATTGTAGGTAATTGTAGGTAGTTTATTTAATTATTTTATTGATAGGGTAGTGTTAGGTTTAATTATATCTTAGGTTAGGATTTATTTTACAGGTAAATTTGTAATTATTTTAACTAGGTAACTATTAAATAGTTCTTAACTATTTAATAGCTATTGTACCTGGTTAAAATAATTACAAAGTTGCCTGTAAAATAAATATTAATCCTAAAATAGCTATAATATAATTATAATTTATATTGTAGCTATATTAGGATGTATTTTACAGGTAAGTATTTAGCTTTAAATAGGAATTATTTATTTAATAAGAGTTAATTTATTTCGTTAGATAAAAATTATATTTAACTTAGGGGGGGTGTTAGTGTTAGGGTTAGACTTAGCTTTAGGGGTTAATACATTTATTAGAATAGCGGTGAGCTCCGGTCGGCAGATTAGGGGTTAATAATTGAAGGTAGGTGTCGGCGATGTTAGGGAGGGCAGATTAGGGGTTAATACTATTTATGATAGGGATAGTGAGGCGGATTAGGGGTTAATAACTTTATTATAGTAGCGCTCAGGTCCGCTCGGCAGATTAGGGGTTAATAAGTGTAGGTAGGTGTCGGCGACGTTGTGGGGGGCAGATTAGGGGTTAATAAATATAACATAGGGGTCGGCGATGTTAGGGCAGCAGATTAGGGGTACATAGGGATAACGTAGGTGGCGGCGGTTTACGGAGCGGCAGATTAGGGGTTAAAAGTGTAATGCAGGGGTCAGCGATAGCGGGGGCGGCAGATTAGGGGTTAATAAGTGTAAGGTTAGGGGTGTTTAGACTCGGGGTACATGTTAGGGTGTTAGGTGCAGACGTAGGAAGTGTTTCCCCATAGGAAACAATGGGGCTGCGTTAGGAGCTGAACGCTGCTTTTTTGCAGGTGTTAGGTTTTTTTTCAGCTCAAACAGCCCCATTGTTTCCTATGGGAGAATCGTGCACGAGCACGTTTTTGATGCCGGCCGCGTCCGTAAGCAACTCTGGTATCGAGAGTTGCATTTGCGGTAAAAATGCTCTACGCTCCTTTTTTGGAGCCTAACGCAGCATTTGTTTGAACTCTCGATACCAGAGTTAAATTTATGGTGCGGCCAGAAAAAAACCCGCGGAGCGTTAACAGCCCTTTTACCGCCGAACTCTAAATCTAGGCCCAAGTCAGTACAAATGCTGATCAGAATAATGACAAGCATAATCATTCTTATGGCCGTTCAAGCCTTTTGTTAGTTAGATGTTGGGAATATGTGAGCTTCTCTTTTCACACTTTCCTTTAGGTTCTTGGTTATGACAGCTACATGCCAGTCTCCTAGCTTTCCCGTGTGCATTCACAGGAGGGATCGACAAAACAAGTTTCACAGTACGCCATTAAAATGTAGACTTGCAGACTTAAAGTGGTGAAAAAGTTTATTCTCCATTGAGCAAATTATAATTCTTGAGCAACTTTTTCTGTTTTTTTAAAGAATTTTTTTTATACTTCAATTCTAGAATATGAGCAGAGTCAGTCGCAAACTTAAGAGCTAACGTAATACAAGGGTGAAATTTACGAAGTGGAAACAGAATAGCAGATGAGGATGGGAGATTAACGGCAAGAAGATAAAGAGAGAAAGTAATGGAAACTAAAAGAAAGTTAGAAAGAGAAATATTTGGGAGAGATAGGAAGAAACTGAAAAGGGACTGAGGGTATAGATCAAGGGTGACAGTCAAGATAGGAACAGCACAACATGCAAAAAAGGGTGCAACTCTGTCAGGGACTCCACACCAAGTCCCAAATACCGATACATAAGTCCAAAAGACAGCAGCACTCACCACTTCCAAAGTATAAGATAATGCAGAATTTATTGAGACACCAAGGTGCACAAATGGAACAATGCTTCGGACCTCAATCCTTAATCATGTCAGTCATGATTATGGACCGAGGTCTGAAACGTTCCATTTGTGCACCTTGGTGTCTCAAGGGTGTCCAGCCTTTACAATTGAGGGGCCATATTAAAATTCTTTCTTTTAGTTCCAGAGCAGGCGAAATATAGAAATTCTACTGTTCAAAGGTAAAACTTATTAAAGAAACCACACATACATTTTATGTAAGGGACATTAAAGAACACAATATTAATATTTGAAAATTATTTATTTTTCTTTAATAAAAAAAGGTTAGAGTAAAACTATTTAAATAAAGATTTTACACATAATCTAAAGGGACAGTAAACACCTTGTAATTGTTATAGAATAACATATCAGACAGGTTTAAACATCCTTTTTACTGCAATTATTTGTCAATAGCTCCACCCACCATTGATTTATTTGGAAGAGACAATCTGGGCTTTAGTCTGCAGACAAGAAGACTAGTCAAAGTCATAGGGACCTATTTATCAAATGTCTGTCCGACATGATCCGATCAGCAGATCATGTCCGACAGACCTCGCTAAATGCGGAGCGCAATACACTCTCTGCATTCAGCATTGCACCAGCAACTCTTTGAGCTGCTGGTGCAACGCCGCCCCCTGCAGATTCATTGCCAATCGGCCGCTAGCAGGGGGTGTCAATCAACCCGATCGTATTTAATCGGGTTGATTTCCTGCAATGTTTGTCTGCCTCCTCAGAGCAGGCGGACAGGTTATGGCGGGACATCAAGCTCCATACGGAGCTTGATAAATGGGCCCCATAAAGTTAGTTTAAAGAGTATTGTTTTGCAGTTTGTATTAGTTAAATCCTATTAGGCACAAATATGTAGCAGGGTTAGGTTTTCAGCAGGTGCATTTCCATTCCTGAGAATGACAAAAATAGATCAGGTGTTTACTGTCCCATTAACTTCATGTTTGTTCACAACAGGGCCATTAGACAACAGCTCACTGGCTGACAAGGACACCTCCCACGTCTTTATTGGTGCATAGTGACACACCCCAGAAGTTTTAAGCAAAAAAGTTATTTTTTTTGTCACAGGAATATCCATTTAAAATTAAAATAATATATATATATATACAGTATATATATATATTTATATTTAAAACTCCCCTCTTTAATATGCAATAAAGAAATATTTACTACAATGACACTTTAACCCCTTCAAGCCGTTAGGACATTACATGCCGTCCTAACAGCGCTGGGCTTTAACACCGTTAGGACAGCATGGAACGTCCTACCATATACAGCGTCCTGTAGCTTCCCCATTTGGCAAGGATCGGTCTGGGGTCATGTCTGGCAGTTTAGGCAGTCCCCCATGATCTGAAACCGGCCCTGAAATTATGTGATCGCATCAACAATCCCGTGATTTCATTTTTACTAATAGCGTTTATTTCACAATATTGTTATATTATACTGGCACGAAGGGGTTAAGCAAGACAAATTACTTGTATCTGGTTTTACCTAGAAACAAATACATTGGACCCAAACATTGAAATCATGGAAGAGTTAGTGTGTTATATGTGGAAATAGCTAGAGGAGTAGTGAACTGGTAGAGCAGAACTGATGCAATATAATATATGGTTGTGGACCCTGGGCTATAAAGAGACAGGAAATTCTAAAAATGTATATCATGCATTGCAATTGGATCTTAAGGACTGACTGATCACTCATTGGCTAATAAGCAGAGCTCACATTGCTATTGGTAGTCAGTGTAACATCTCATAAACATGAAAACAATAAGCAGCACACAAATAGGTTTTTCTTTGTTGTAATTACATTTTTTTAATGAACTCTTAGATGACTCAGGAAAAAAAAATATTGGTCTTTCTTTCACGCTCCCTAGAGAGGACAAAAGGAGAAATATGAGGCATGTGATAAATGCCGCTTTGTTTAGCATTTAAGTTACGTTTATTGTGATCTTCATCTCTCTACTGCTTTACCAATTTAAATATTAATTATGACTCAAGCTATTTGTTTTCAACACGCTTTTTAGGCTTTAAGCATCATCATAGCTAATATGTCTAGGTTTTATTGGCCAAGCTAAAAACTCACAAACTCAAGGGGGAAAAAAACCAAGCAGAATAATTAATGCTAGCAATGATTATGTTGCCGCTAGGGTTACATTTAAAGGAATTGGTAAAATAAAGCGAGTGCCCAGAGGTTCACATACACAAGAGGAAGCATAAATTGTAGCATTGCCACTCTGTATTTAGTATGAGCTACAGGACGATCTTGCGCCAATAAATAAGAATGTTTCATGGCTCTCCAGTGCCCACTGCGCTGAGTTTATGATCATTTATGTGGCCAGTGTCTCTCACAGTTCTTTCTGAATTAGAAATTGAAACTGGAAAATCGAAGGTTATAGATGATCTGTGACTTTGGTCAGGTTGGTTTTGGGAAATATTACTCAGCAAGGCGATGTCTGATGGTATAATGCGCTATTGTTTGTGCAGGTAAACCTGAAACTGAACTGATTCTGAGGATGGCAGTCATGTAGAGGTATACAAGACAAATCATGGGAACAAATCAAAGGCAAAAGACTCATCTGGTCTACTTAAGCTTTTTATTGAAATTTAAAGGGACAGTAAAGCCAAAACATTTCTTTCATAATTCAGATGGATGCCGTTTTAAACAACTTTCCAAAAATGGATACTAAGAAAATGAGGCAAATTTGACATTAGAAGTAAATTGGAAAGTTGTTTAAAACTGTGTGCTTTACTCTCCAAAATGCGTTCTATGATACAATTATCACAACACAACAATCTTCCAGATTATGCTCTTAAATGGCAGAGGGAAACAGCCCACAGTACTCACAGAGGAAGACTGGGAATCTATATTCCGCAAAAAACTTCAACCTCCCCAAAAATACTAGAGCTAAATTATAAAATCCTCTTAAGATGGTACCTCACCCCCACACGCATCCACTCTATATACCCATCTGCAAATATACTATGCTGGAGAGGCTGCAATACCAGAGGGAGTTATCTACACATGTGGTGGGAGTGTCAGAAACTGAGACAACTGTGGGACCATATAGAATCCCATTATAGGAAAATTCTCACTAATGATTTCACATTAACACCTAGCATAGCCCTACTGAACAAACTCCCTGACTTCCCCTGTAAATTGCAAAGCCAGCTGCTGCAAATAGGCCTGAATGGGGCCAAGAACTTAATAGCGTTAACGTCGAAAACCCAAGAGATTATAACAGCCCAGACTTGGATGGAAAAGGTAAAAGAACTGTTATCTTTGGAGGAGTATGGCTTTCTCAAACAAAATAAGCTTGCTTTTGCTCAGGACATGACTTTTATATGGGAGGAATCAATACACTCCCCCCCTCACAGGTGACGAAACAGACGACACACTGACTGACAACCTGGTGGCTGAGATGTAATTAACATAAAAGAGATGAAAACATGGTTAAGGGATGACCCCTAATAGAGGTAGACACATAAGTTAGATAAAGGATCACATTGGTTTGTTTAGATCCTATTTTAGGTTGAAGCATGTCGCTCAGCAAATCAACAACCAAGTTTAACTGAGTTTAGTTAAGTTCATTTTGTTGTCATATTTCTTTTAGAACTGTAACTCTTTCTTCTTTTCATCAATAAGCAAATGTGTAATTGAAATCTACAATGAATAAGAAACTAGAGATCCAAAGACCACCTTTTATATTGGAACATTGTACTGCAAAACTATGTATTACCAGGTTTTTTTTGTCCCCTTCAAAATTACACCATTGTAACTTTGTTAAGACTAATAAAATTTTTGAAAAACAAAAGAAAAAAAAAACAAAAAACTGTGTGCTTTATCTGAATAATGAAAAAAAAAAGTGGTTTCACGTCCCTTTACCTACCATGGTGCTGCTCAAAAGTTGCAGTTTGAAACGTATTGTGCTATAATACGCATCATCTTAAGTAAATACATATTTATTTAATTATATATGTATAATTATTATATTGATTTTTTACTCATATTAATGTTGCAATGGGATTTTATATGCACTTGTGAAATGATTTTGATGCTCAATTGATCTGTGAGTTTTTTGTGTGCCTTTAATAGGAAAAAAAAACAGTCAAAGTACAATAAGCTATTTCACTACATTGCTGTTCTAAACTCTCTATTACTGGCCCTTTAAAGCTGAACTTGTATAAGCATTGTAATTACAGAGTTGTCACAGGTGGGGAGCTCTGCTCCGATATCTGTACCGAAGCTTCCCCTTCAGGGCAAATGTCTAGACTTCACCAATTCTGCTCATGGTTTTCCCAAAGTCCAAATAACCCGCCCGTGAGCTTCCTGGCTCCACCCTTTCCATGCCTGACCACACCCATTGCATTACACACATTAGCGCCCTTCTGTTGGAGGGACAAAAACACCCAAGGACCAATGCACACATGGACCACTGCACACATGGGCCACTGCACACATGTCCCACTCACCACCCAGTCCTGGAAAGCCTCCTGAAAATGTTGGGAGGTACGTAAATCACCTCCATATTGGGAGACTTTCACACTTTAAAAGTTCTACATCTCAGTTCTTTTTTACCCAGTCTTGGCCTCCAGTCCTGGAAAGCATCATCTGAATGTTGTGAGGCATGAATGCATTTTTTCATCAGGTATTAAAGAGACAGTAAAGTCAAAATGAAAGTGTCATAGTCTAGATAGAGTATGCAATGTTAAACAACTTCTCAGTTTACTTATATTATCAAATGTGCTTCATTCTCTTGGTAATCTTTGTAGAAGAGTAAGCCTAGGTATGCTCACAGGACCTCAGGAAGGTGCACATGTCTTTAGCAATCTAGGGCAGCAGGGTTTCAAACACTGCTACCTTAGATTGCCAAAGATATGTGCACACTCCTGAGGTTCTATGGGGATACCTAGGTTTACTCTTCTACGAAGATCACCAAGAGAATGAAGCACATTTGATAATATAAGTAAATTGGGAAGTTGTTAAAAATTGCATACTCTATCAGACTTATGGACCATATTACATCATGCCTTGTGCACAGGTCTTTTGTAGGTGTAGAATACATATTTTCATTAATAATGTTCTAAAAATTAGATTAGAACATCTTTCTAAGAAATATGTTTGTGCATCTATATGCCCTTTCCTGACTCCTTTAAAATCTGACATTATAATTTCTGGATCCTAAGTGCAAAGAATTTTTTTTCAACTCTACTTTCATTTAATTAAATCCAAACATAACAGAAGCAAACAGAAACTGATCATATGTATTTCAGGCTAGTAATTAATATACAGTACATATGTGACATTTAAATAGATAGAATCTTGTTTTCAATTTTTTAGTGTTATGATGTGAGAAAGGTAAGATTTGAAATCCCAGTAGCAGTTCTAGGGGTTGCTGCAGAGATGGTATGTGCCCTCATTCATTATGTCGTACCCCCAAGACCTCAAAAGTACCATCTGTCCAAGTTAGTTTCTTTCTTTTTTTGTTTTCAACATGTCCATCACTATACACAGAGCAACAAGAGAGAAATAAAAGAGGGAAAAGGTAGGTATAGGTAGTACCATACGTTGTACCTATTGAACCCTTAATATTTGTGGGTACACTTGATTTTACAGTCTAGTACCATCCCTATGAAACTCCTCAAGTGAAAAGAAGAAAAAAAGGGAAAGATGATGTAAAACCGTAAGATTCTTTTATGCGCAGATACCTACAGGCGCACATGTTAGAGATTATATTTCTTTGTCCCCCAGTGTGTTTCCATTCGGAGTTTCAGATGCTTTAAGCTGTACTGGTGCTTGCTAAACATTGTCTATCCATGGACTGTCAGCTGTAGACGAAACAGACCAATCGACCTTCTACAATATAAACCAGAAGTCAACACATGTTTTCTTGTAGATAACAGCATCCTGTGAATGGCTAAAGCATTGATCACAGATACCTTCAATTACTCGCCCGTCGCTGGAGATGATTGTGGAATTGCAGAGGGGATAGGGGCAGGACAGGTCTTCTTTATCATAACTGATTTCTTTCACTTGGTTGGGAAGCCGTGAAACACCATTACAATCAAACACACTCAATGTTGTTAATAGACATTAGCTGGACAAATTGACTACCAGGGATTAAGCATTAGATGCTCAGAGCTGGGAAGCATTTCTGGGCAGATGAGTTTTTGTATAATTGCTTAACCCATGCATATATTACATATTAAAGGGTGCCTGTAAAAATGTAGACTGTATCACTATTATAATTATACAGGATATAATAATTATACAGGAATAGCTAACAAATGTTTCCAGACCCACAATCCTTGCCTGCAGCGCTTCAGCAGAATAATGGTTAACTACAGAAAGATAACAAGGGAAAGTATATACCTACTGCATAAAAAATATACATATTTTAAAGTAGTGCAGGTAAGTGGAGCAGATAGAGTATTAGGGGCTTATTTATCAAGCGCCGTATGGAGCTTGATGCCCCTGTTTCTGCGTGAACCTTCAGGCTCACCGGAAACAGCAGTTAAGAAGCAGTGGTCTAAAGACCGCTGCTCCATAACTTGTCCATCTGCTCTGAGGCCGCGGACAGAAATCAAGCCGATCGAATACGATCGGGTTGATTGACACCCCCTGCTACTGGCCGATTGTTCTTCGTTCTCTTGCTATCTTTATTTGAAAAAGAAGGTATCTAAGCTTTTTTTTTGGGTTTAGGACTCTGGACAGCACGTTTTTATTGGTGGATGAATTTATCCACCAATCAGGAAGGACAACCCAGGTTGTTCACCAAAAATGGTCCGGCATCTAAACTTAGATTCTTGCATTTCAAATAAAGATACCAAGAGAATAAAGAAAATTTGATAATAGGAGTAAATTAGAAAGTTGCTTAAAATGTCATGCTCTATCTGGATCACGAAAGACAAAATTTGGGTTCAGTGTCCCTTTTTTTTTTTTTTTTTTTTTTTTTTTTATGCAGGAACTGATTTAATATTTTTTATTCCAAAGGATATGTAGGGGATACATAGTTCAAACTGCAAGTTGAGTTGGCATAAAGCTCTATCTGAGTGAGATCTTAAACCGTAGCATTAACCTCCTTTGCTTTTTAATGCCTTTTATTTACTAACTAAAAAGTGAGATGTGTAGTGTTTCTGTGTGGATCAGCAGCGGTTTCCGCTCAAGGGTTCAGTGTCCCTTTAATGGAATAACAAATGAGGCAAATAGCCTCTTGCTGAGACTAAACTTTTATATAGTTTCAAAATAACTTACATTGTTAAATGCTAATTTTAAAATTCTTAGAACTTTTAATGGTTGAACAAACAGGGTGATATCTATCTGATATCTATCTATCATCTATCTATCATCACCTATTATCTATCTATCATCTATCTATCTATCTATCTATCTATCATCACCTGTTGAGCAGGTCCCCTACTGAGTATGATGATGTGTTATGTACAAGAAAAGTTGCATTACGATGATGTTTAATGGAGAGAAAATAAAATAAAAAAAAGCTCTCTCCAATACTGGATTGTGAACTTTATAGTTTACAATGTGCATGAATGGTGGCAGAATTTATTCATAGGTGAAATGTACAATAGAGGTTTTCTTTGCATTGATAACACAAAGGGTTAAACTCCTTTCAAGCCTGCAACTGATATTTATGAAGCAGCTGTTTAAACTGATGCTTCCTTAAAGGGACATTAAATACTTTGAGATGGTAATATAAAATGATATTCTCTATCTAAATAATGAAAAACACATTTTGGGTTTCATGTTCCTTTAATTTTAAAAGCAGGAAGTGCTTGTTAGTGCAAAAGTGGTCTGTGGGATTGAGGTTTATTGGCTATTGAAATCTCCAACATGTCTTTGTTTCTTCAACAAAGGATACCAAGAAAATTAACATATTTAGAAAACAGAAGTAAATTGGAAACTTGTTTAAAATTCTATTCTCTATCTGAATCATGAACAACAAATTTTGGGTTTAATGTTCCTTTAATTTTAAAAGCAGGAAGTGCTAGATTTATTGGCTATTGAAATCTCCAACATTGCTTTTAGTAGATTGTTCTACATTTTAAAATGATTTCTCTTAGCTGCATCAGAAAAATGACTTGTTTACCCCTTTAACACTGACAGTATTTGTTTTGTAATTGATAGGGTTAATTTTCTCTCTGTATCTTACAAGGATAATAGTTAATTTCAGAGTCAATATCAGACTAAGCCATCTAATGGGAAATCATTACTGTCCTGCAATCTTGTTCTACATAATGGGTTTAATTTCAGGGGTGAAAAATGGATCAGTAAAATGAAGCACGTTGAAAAATTACTAGTGATTTTAATGATGCAAAAATGGTACTAAATATATACAATTCTTTGTTATTTGAAAACTAATTATATTCACTGTTGTGTAAAGCTGATATATATCACTGGTACAAACACAAATGCTGCTTGTTTGTTAATTAATAAATCAATACCACAATACGTTGCAGACATGTGAAGTAATGAAGGACACTAAGCCCGGGAAAGTGTAAATATGATGAATACTGCTCATGAAGCACTAATGATGCACACAGTAAACATATAGGACCAAATTACAAGTGAAGTGCTAAATATCACTTTCTTGAAGTGCGAGCAGTAGAAATAGTAAGAAGAAACACAACCTTCCAAGATAGTAATTTAATACTAACAGAAAGCATCGGCTCAAACGGAGCCTACTGCAAAATTCTAAGAACAAGGTTAAGACTCCAAGGAGGAGCAACGGATTTAAACACAGGCCTGATTCTGACCAAGGCCTGAACAAAAGAAAACATCTGGCAGAACTGCCAGACGTTTATACAGAAGAATAGACAGAGAAGAAATCTGACCCTTCAAAGTTCTGACTGACAAAACCATCTCCAGGCCCTCCTGAAGAAAAGCCAAAATTCGAGGAACCCTTACTTTGTTCCAAGAAAAACCTTTTGAATCACACCAATGAAGGTATTTATACCATATCCTATGGTAAATTCTGAGAGTAACCGGTTTACGAGCCTGAAGCATAATATCTGTGACTTTCTCAGAGAAGCCACATCTAGCCAAACTTAGACGTTCAATCTCCAAGCAGTCAGCTTCAGAGAAACCAGATATGGATGAAGAAAGGGACCCTGAAGTAGAAAAACCTTCCTGTAAGGTAACCTCGACGGCGGAAATAATGACATCATCATCAGATCCCTGAACCAGATCCTGTGAGGCCATGCAGGAGCTATTAGAATAACAGAAGCTCTCTTCTGTTTGATGCAAGCAATTACTTGTGGAAGCAACTCAAACGGGAGGAAACAGGTATGCTAGATTGAAGCTCCAAGAAACCGCTAGATCATCTACCAGAACGACTTGAGGATCTCTTGACCTTGAACCATACTTTGGAAGCTTGGCATTTTAACGAGATGCCATCCGATCTAACAGAGAAACCGAAAACCGGAAGTGTCGAGGAGCAGTCACATGACCGCAATAAAAAAAACTGTTTTTTTTAAATTGCGCCAAACAAAAACAGCAGCACAGCAAAAGTGATTTTGCCAATAAGCTGAGCTGAAAAGTGATTGCAACAAGTAAGAAGTAAAACAAACACTTGTCAAACACTTTATACACTCTCCCATCTATGAGCCCCCAATAAAAAAATTATGCCTCTTTTCACATAAAAGCAGTGCCCCTAAAACAGATTTAAATACTTTCCACAAGGATTTAACCCCTATAGTGCCGGTACCTTCAAACCTAGAAGGGAAAGCACTTACCTGTGGATCCTGCTCTGTCAGGCAGGAGCTGTTTTCTGAGGTGTGGCAGCTTCACCATATCTACCAGGTACCAGTAGAAAAGAAAGAACAGAGTAACCAACTCTGGCTTTCTATAATAGGGGTAGCAATAATGTTAGAAGTTTAGGCAAAAACTACCTCGCCGTATTCTAACTGATAATAGCCACCATTACTCTTACTTAAGAGATTGACATGGACACAGCATAGTCTCAATCCTTGCTTGCAGGGAAAAGTACCCATTAAAAGGATTAAAATCTTCAGACACCATCTTCTCCATCCTCCCGTGATCAAGGCAAAGAGAATGACTGGGGGTTATGGGTAAGGGAAGTGATACTTAAGAGCTTTGCTGGGGTGCTCTTTGCTGCTTCCTGCTGGCCAGGAGTGAATATCCCACTAGTAATTAGAATATTTTGTGGACTCTCTATGCCATAGGAAATAAATAAATTTGCGCTGCACTTGTAATCTATCCCATAATATACTAATTGTAGGAAGTTATACATGTGATATAGTGCGGCAGATGTCTGCTCAGTGTACAGTATCTAGGGTTGCTGCATGGGTGGTGGCCGGGGTCACACAATGTCCTCACAAAAGCTCAACCTCAGGCCTCACCCTTGATCCAACCACATATATTTTTCAAAACTGAGCAGTCATTAAATCCATTTAGTTGCCAGTAACTATATTATACAATCTGAGAACACTTTATTAGAATGGTTAGAAATGTGTGCTGTTTTTGTTTGTTTTTCAATAAAAAACATATTAAATATCCCATGAAGGAGGGCACAAATGTTAGAGCAACGGTGCATTAAAATCACTTGAGTGCAATCAACACTGCTTCCATTTTTTGTTCATATAAGCCAAAAATTATTTTTTCATCACTATATATATATATATATATATATATATATATATATATATATATATATATACATATTACATTTGTTTACATTTTAAAAAGTTGACCAATAGCTTTTACTTACCTTTAGCGCGCTGGGGAGTTGTGCTTATCCGCTCCTCTTCTTCACAGAGCCGCAATCTTCTCCTTAAAGGATTACTTTCTGTTATAATTTTTAAGCTAAACAACTAACATATTAAAGTTAATAAACATTAATTAAAACCTACTGACCTATATTTTTTCCAAAACGAAGTTTTATTCGCCGATGATGTCACGTTATCATGCCCACTATTTTCAGCACTGAGTGTTCAAAATACTTAAACCAATAACTTTGTGTTTAAAGCGCCATTTTGAAACCTAGGTATTGTAAACGGATTGGTACAGAGCAAAGGATACCCACGGAGTGGGTTTGGAAAACAATTAAATTTGCAGACAAGATTTCTGATCTACGGTAGAGATATGTTAATGAAATGCTATTGATAAAAAGCGTATTTGGGGTAGTTAGTTAGTAACAGGCATAGAAAATATTTACTTACAGTGGCCCTTTAAGTGCAGGCCCCGGGAGACGCTGCGCTAAGCCTCCTATTAGTGCGTATTAGGCTCTGTGAAGAGAGGAGCGGGTTAGCGTGGCTCTCCAACATGCTAAAATTAAATATTTAACCCTTTAAAAGTAATTTAATGAAAATAAATTAATACTGACAATTTTTTTTATTTTTTTAAATTTTGTTAAAACAAAATGAATATCTGATTTTCTTTACCAATTTGTATTAGTAATGAAATTAATGCACAATAGTTATATGCAAGATACAGTATAATTAACACACTAGAGCATTTTCTCTTTGCTTTTTTGTCTCTTTAAACAAAACAATGTCTGATGTAAAAAATAGAATAAATAAAAGAATAAAAATGTTAAATATTTTTTAAAAACTGATAAAAATCTGTTTCTAGAGTTGATACAGTCATCCTATGCCTGCTGTGGGAATTCTGTGTGAGTTCTGATGTTGTTATTCAACACCCACAATAAAGGAAGTAGCTTAGGCATTTTGTCAAAAAATAAACGTCTCTCCTGGTACACAGGATTAGTTGATTGATGGATGGATTGATTGATGGATGAATTGATTGATTGGTGGATGGATTGATGGATGGATGGATGGATTGATTGATGGATGGATTGATTGATGGATTGATTGATTAATTTTACAGCTAAAACCTGGGAATGGAATGTGGTCACAGGCTGGACTGGTTGTGAGCAGCGCTTATCCTAATAGTGATTTTGGCATAGCCTAAGTAGCACTTTCAAAACTGTCAAATTCCACTAGAGAATAAACACATATATAAAACCAACACACACTGCAAATAACCTAGCTCACCCTTACTTGTATGCTGCAAATGCTTTCTTACTTCTTTGTGCCTTTGGGATACATTTTTTTATGTAGCCCAGGGAAGGTGGTTGTAGACCATAAAGTATGACCACAAAACGAAATGTCATCTGTGCAGTGGTATATGTCTACTTCCTGTTATGCATTTATTTTTAAATTCTCTGAGCACATAAACAGACTCTATCTAGCTTCTTTGAAATTTTGGGGTGCTATGAGGTACATAGCCCCCAACACCCCCTTTCAGCCCTCTCTAGTGTGACCCCAGTTGTTTTTATGTGATTTAGTGTCCTTCAATGGGAAAAACACATTTCTCATCCCTGTTATATGTTGAAAACTCTGCTCCTAGTACAAGTTCTACCTGAGGTCCAGTACTAGATAACAAGCCATTCTTTTCCTGGTTATTTTCTTGTTTTATATATCTGTCTTGGAAGACTAGAATATAAATCCCCAGAGCGATCTCTTCTTCCCAGTTAAAATAATAACTTCCTTGAAGACCTAACTTACTATAAGGAACAACGCAGATGAGAAATGACAGACAGCTAGACGCAGGAGGGGGCAGGAAACAAACCCAAGGTCTCACAGACAGGAGCAGACAGGATGAGGCACCTTTACAGATGAAACAGGTAGAGAATGAAAGGTAACCAATAATTGGAAGCTACACAGAGAATAGTAAAAGAGAAATGTGAGATAAAGACAAAATGGTGTAGAAGAAGTGCAGAGAATTTAAATAGAAAATGTCACCTGCTTAATGAAAAGCCAGAACATTTCTCAAGTATGTACAGAATTCCAGCACTTACCACTGTCTGAGTTCTAAAATATATTTAATTTTGACTATTTATTTGGTTTTTAAAAATTACAGCAGTAAGTTTTCTGAAAATGTAGAATTGTTTAGCATTAGTTTTTAAAGACCGGCTGTGTCCTGTTGCTAGAAGTCTGCCATGTGACAGTGGCATTAGTAAGGGCTAGATTTATTAAAGCTGAGGCGTACAGGGGCACGTATATGCACCCCTGTACGCCTCAGCTCGCCTGTGGTGGGGCAAAATTACCCGCAGGTAATCAACAATGCACACGAGCGCAATTTTGCGCTCATGTGCAATCCCGCCCCCTGCCCACACACAGCCAATCACGTGTGGGCAGGAGCTGTCAATCTCCTTGGTCGGACTCGACCGCGGAGATTGAATTTTGCCACCTTAGAGCTGGCGAAGAGGTTAAGGAAGCGGGGGTCTTGTGACCGCTGCTTGATAAATTACGGCAAGCAAGTTCTTGTGAGAACTTGCAGCCGTAGGGCTTTGGTAAATCGAGCCCTAAGATACACATACTGTAGGTACACAGTAAAATAACTCAAGTTCATCAGCTTATTGGTCCATCGAATGGTTGTGCCTCCAAACAATCTCCCCCTACACTGTAAAACATAATGTGTATTTCTTGCATCTGAGCAGTGTAATGGTCTTACTTCAACCAACACTTCACTCTTAGCAGCTAACAACGTAGCAATGTGTACCCCTTTGTTTGCCCTGGAAAAAAGTGACTTTTATTCCCTAGATGACATTGAATGGACAGAAAACCCAAATGTTTCTTACATAATTCAGATAGAACATACAATTTTAAACAACTTTCAAATTTACTTCTATTATTAATTTTTCTTCTTTTTCTTCTTATCCTTTGTGGAAAAGCAGAAAGAGAAATTCAAGAGTGTGCACGGGTTTGCAGCACTATAGGGCAACAGTTTTGCAACAATGTTATACACTAGATGGCAGCACTGTTTCTTGTCATGTAGTGCCCCAGAAATAATGTGCACGCTACCTATCTAGTTATCTCTTTAACAAAGAATGCCATGAGAATGAAGCAAATTTGATAACAGAAGTGAATTAGAAACTTTTTAGAAATGTTATTCTCTATCTAAATCATTTTTTTTTGTTTCACGACCAGATTTAACCCAAGAAAAATACCCCCCCCCCCATTGGTTGCTATTAACACACAGAGGGGCCTATCTATCAAGCTCTGAATGGAACTTGATGCTCCGTGTTTCTGGCGAGCCGGACAGACATCGCTGGAAATCAAACCGATCGAGTACGATCGGGTTGATTGACACCCCCAAGTCTGCAGGGGGCGGCGTTGCACCAGCAGCTCTTGTGAATACAGAGAGCATATTGCTCTCCGTATTCAGTGAGGTCTGGTGGACCTGATCCGCACTGTCGGATAAGGTCCGCCAGACTTTGATAAATCAAGGCCAGAGAGAGCATTCATTTTACACCCATGGCTGCAAGTAAAGCAAACCAAGCATCTTTAGTGCCAGTAAAAAAACAGAGCAGTAATATTTATCCCTTAGAGACAGTAATGCATAGAACAGTGATATTTGTGGCGCTGATAGACCTGGTACTGGTGCTGCACAGTGATTGGTTAATATCTGCACGTGCACATTTATATCTGTCCCTAATTGGACACAGCAAAGGAACTTAGAAAAACAATATTCAAGTGGCTTTTCTAGTAGTCTGTCCCATACCTGCAAAACGATATATATATTTCTAACAAAAATAGAGCTTTAATTGGTTTTAAGACATTTCTTTTTCATGCAGATTGTTTTCAATGCAGTGAATTATTTCTTATGCATAAAAAATGAAATGTAATCTCCATTTAATAAATCACGTCCATGTATTTTAGCAATCCATAATCATTCATTGTGATGCAATCATTACATTGAATTCATCATTTCTTATACCCTATTCTGCTCATTCAAATTTCAAGATAAAATGTTTCTTTGGCCATTGATACAATTATCAAACCTGAAAATAAATAAATGTCAATATATAAATAAGAGTCAAGACAATTTTTATTTTGTTCAAAAACTGTATTTTTTTCAGAGCTAAAGATAAAATCTTGCAACTATGAACGCTTAATAAATATGAGCATTTCATAAATAACCACATAGAATATGAGACAGATTTCAAAATAGCTATATAACAAAGGATTTATACCAACATAAAGCTGTTGTGGAACATCATTGCTCCGGAATCTGCAATAACATTTTTGCTGTAGAAAATATACAACATTTGCCTTATATAAAGCTCCTGTATGTTGTTATGAAAAACAGGGTATCAGTCATTCCTGTTAGATTTAAACAGGGGCTATGAGAATGGCAGTAAATTCCCCTTTTGTTGTGTTTGAGTGCATATTTCTGTACTGTGCATTCCTAAATATCACCTGTGTAGAAGTGTGTGTTTGGCTTTGCACGTGCTCTGTGGTGTGTCCAGCACTGTAAAGAACCTGTCAGTCATCAAATATAAGAGCAGTGTAGTTTAACTGAAGAGGACAGTAGATTCAACAATTAAAGGGACCATACAGTTAAAATGAAACTTCAATAGATTGGATAGAGTATGACTTTTTAAACTTTTATTTAATTCTGTTATCAATGTTGCTTCATTCTCTTGGTGTCTTTTGTGAGTAGAATAAACCTAGGTAGCCTGATAGGAGCTCAGTAGTGTTTTCAATAATGTATGCCATTGCTACAAACATTGTTGCAAACACTGCTGCTTAAATGGTCAATCTGGTTCAACAATTACATGCTCTAGCTTGTTAGCGCATATTAATTTAAGACTAGTGACCCTGCACCTTTATGTGCTTAATCCCAGTGAAGTGGTTAAACACATAGGGGATTATGAGTGGAGAGGCAGTTTGCGCTCCCACTCATGCGTTAACTTCGCTAGATGGAAGCTTTTTGCGCTTACATGACACGCACAAAAAGCCGAACTTTGAATATGGCAATAATGTTAACGCATTCCCCCATAGACTTAAATGGAGCTCGAAAAGTGGAAAAAAAACCTTACTCGCGTGCAAACCTAATTGTGATTACTTAAGTGCGCAAACCCAACATGAAATAGGAATATTTCACATTCCAATGTTCTTTACATTGAAGAATATGTTTTATTCATTGTTTTATATATACAGTATATATATATATATATATATATATATATATACCTATTGATAAATACATAAAACATATCCCCCTATGTACTTAGAATGTGAAATATTTACAGTACATCTATAGTTAAACACTGTTAAATATTATTATATTGCATAAATATAATTTTACATGTTTTCAGCTACTTGCCTGCATAGGGTTCTAATGCACTTATATATATGCGTATATATATATATATATATATATATATATATATATATGTATTTATGTGTTTATATGTGTATATACAGTATGTCAGTAAATACTTATATACAGTTACACATATAAATACATATGTACACATATATAAACATGTGTATATATATATATATATATATATATATATATATATATATATATACAGTGGATATAAAAAGTCAGTAAATGTCAGTAAATACTCATATACAGTTACACATATAAATACATATGTACACATATATAAACATGTGTATATATATATATATATATATGTATATATATATATATATATATATATATATATATATATATGTATGTATATATATATATATATATATATATATATATATATATATATACAGTGGATATAAAAAGTCTACACACCCCTGTTAAAATGTCAGGTTTCTGTGATGTAAAAAATGAGACAAAGATAAATCATTTCAGAACTTTTTCTACCTTTAATGTGACCTATAAACTGTACAACTCAATTGAAAAACAAACTGAAATCTTTTAGGTAAAGGGAAATAAAAATAAAAATTAAAATAATATGGTTGCATAAGTGTGAACACCCTTTTATAACTGGGGATGTAGCTGTGTTCAGAATTAAGCAATCAAATTCAAAATCATGTTAAATAGGAGTCAGTACACACCTGTCATCATTTAAAGTGCCTCTGATTAACCCCAAATAAAGTTCAGCTGTTCTAGTAGGTCTTTCCTGACATTTTGTTAGTCGCATCCTACCTATGGTCCGCAGAGAGCTTCTAAAGCATCAGAGGGATCTCATTGTTAAAAGGTATCAGTCAGGAGAAGGGTACAAAATAATTTCCAAGGCATTAGATATACCATGGGACACAGTGAAGACAGTCATCATCAAGTGAAGAAAATATGGTGCAACAGTGACATTACCAAGAACTGGATGTCCCTCCAAAATTGATGAAAAGACGAGAAGAAAACTGGTCTGGGAGGCTGCCAAGAGGCCTACAGCAACATTAAAGGAGCTGCAGGAATATCTGGCAAGTACTGGCTGTGTGGTACATGTGACAACAATCACCCGTATTCTTCATATGTCTGGCTATGGGGTAGAGTGGCAAGATGGAAGCCTTTTCTTACAAAAAAAAAACATCCAAGCCCGGCTAAATTTAGCAAATACACATCTGAAGTTTCCCAAAAGCATGTTGCAAAAGGTGTTCTGGTCTGATGAAACCAAAGTTTAACTTTTTGGCCATAATTCCAAAAGATATGTTTGGCGCAAAAACAACACTGCATATCACCAAAAGAACACCATACCCACAGTTAAGCATGGTGGTGTCAGCATCATGCTTTGGGGCTGTTTTTCTTCAGCTGGAACTGGGGCCTTAGTCAAGGTAGAGGGAATAATGAACAGTTCCAAATACCAGACAATATTGGCACAAAACCTTCAGGCTTCTGCTAGAAAGCTGAACATGAAGAGGAACTTCATCTTTCAGCATGACAACGACCCAAAGCATACATCCAAATCAACAAAGGAATGGCTTCACCAGAAGAAGATTATAGTTTTGGGATGGCCCAGCCAGAGCCCAAACCTGAATCCAATTCAAAATCTGTGGGGTGATCTGAAGAGGGCTGTGAACAGGAGATGCCCTTGCATTCTGACAGATTTAGAGTGTTTTTGAAAAGAAGAGTGGGCAAATCTTGCCAAGTCAAGATGTGCCATGCTGAAAAACTCATACCCAAAAAGACTGAGTGCTGTAATAAAATCAAAAGGTGCTTCAATAAAGTATTAGTTTAAGGGTGTTCACACTTATGCAACCATATTATTTTCGTTTTTTATTTTTATTTCCCTTTACCGAAAAGATTTCAGTTTGTTTTTCAATTGAGTTGTACAGTTTATAGGTCACATTAAAGGTGGAAAAAGTTCTGAAATGATTTATGTTTGTCTCATTTTTTTACATCACAGAAACCTGACATTTTAACAGGGGTGTGTAGACTTTTTATATCCACTGTAAATTTATATACACACACACATATTTAGACATGTATATGTTACGTTAAGGTCCTTTGCAGACTTTTTTTTTCTAACGTCTGATACCTCATATCTTTTAGTCCATATAATTTTTTAATGCAATTTTTATTTTTTTTCAGCAGTATATTTTTGTTGTTGTTTTGTACAACCTTTATGTCATAACAGTTAACCAGAGCTCTGAAGTCACTCTAACCAGGCGCACGTTAAATTCAATTGCGCTTAAGCGAATGTGTTTACTTCCAACAACAATATATATATATATATATTGAAATACTTTATTTTGATATATTATACACATATTTTGTTATGCGATTGCGCTCAAGCGAACGTGTTTACTTCCAACAACAATATATATATATATATATTGAAATACTTTATTTTAATATATTATACACATATTTTGTTATGCGATTGCGCTCAAGCGAACGTGTTTACTTCCAACAACAATATATATATATATATATTGAAATACTTTATTTTGATATATTATACACATATTTTGTTATGCAGCCTTAGCACTTTGCTTCAGGTCCCCAAGAGACAGTGCTTAATTTTGCAGCGCTATTATGTGTGTCACTCAAGTACAATTCGTAACTCACCACACGTGAGGTATAACAGAGCACCATTTATTCTTAGCATAGGGTCGCAAAATCGATAACGCACACTGCACTTTTGCTTGTGGACCACTTGTATTCTAGGCCTTTATGGGAAATGCATTTTTAATTTATTGTCCCTTTTTAAAGCTACATGAAATTCAGAAATGATGTAAAATCGTGTATATCCATTTATTCTCACAGCAGTCATATTTCACAGCATTACTGTTGTAATTTATCTGCCTGTATCATTTTACTGTATGCAACTGTGAAAACATTATGCTACAGACATTATATGCAGCACACAGGTTGGTTACGTCCAATAGGTTATGTGATCTGTGTGTTTTTCTTCAGAATACAAAATGTTCCTTTTCCAAGTTACAAAAAAAAAAAAGATAATTTTTCTGTCTGGACAGTCAGCTGCAGTTTTATAAAATCACGCTGCAATCTATTATTTTTTAATCATGCTACATACCTGAGTGCTGCTATTTGTAAATCCCTTTACTGGATGGATATTTTTCGCATGAACCGAATACTGATTGGGCGATGTCTGCATGCTGTGAATTATTAAAGACGAAGATTGGAAAATAACACGCAGGTCACAGAGTTAATTGCTTTATACCCCAGCCTATAGTATTCTCTATTTTACCTTGGTATTCTTTGTGAGAGAATTATTATATTTGCTTCAAAGGAATCTTTTCAGCAGCTACAAATCTTACATTAGAAGACACAATATAGACACAGAATTGATTCTCAATTATCTGAGTTTTAAAGTTAGTCAGTATCTTCCTTAAAGGGACACTAAACCAAACTTTTTTTTCTTTCATGATTCAGAATTTTAAGCAACTTTCTAATTTACTCCTATTATAACTTTTTCTTCGTTCTCTTGCTATCTTTATTTAAAAAGCAGGAATGTGATGCATAGGAGCCGGCCAATTTTTGGTTGAGAACCTGGGTTATACTTGCTTATTGGTGGGTAAATGTAATCCTCCAATAAGCAAGCACTATCCATGGTGCTGAACCTAACATTGGCTGGCTGGCTGGCTGGCTGCTAAGATTTACATTCCTGCTTTTAAAATAAAGATAGCAAGAGACTGAAGAAAAATTGATAATATGAGTAAATTAGAAAGTTGCTTAAAATGTCATGCTCTATTTGAATAATGAAAGAAAACATTTGGGTTTAGTGTCCCTTTAAAGGGACATTAAACACTAAAAAAAATGCTTGACAGAATGATTCATTCAAAGAAAAGATTAGTCTGAGCAAAACACGTAGATGTATTTTTTAAAGATTCATTACTTGTTTAAATCGTGACAAAATAAGTGTAAAGATTTAGTGTCTATAAAACAATGGGAGCTGCCATGTTGTAACTTAGGTTACCTTCTCTGCTGTAGCTAATTAGGGACAGTTATAAACAAGTCACTAGAGTGTGCAGCCAATGGCTGTGTGGCATATTAACAATGTTCTGTACTTCCATTTCTAACAAGAACTGAAAAGCTCACAGTTTCAGAATGGAATTATTGGAAAAATGGGCAAAATAATAATTAAAGTAAAGTGCATTGATTTTATATGTATATATACGATTTATCATTTTATATTATTATCTCAAAGTGTTTAATGTCCCTTTAAAGCAATGTCTTATTCAGTATATGCATAAGGTATATCAGCAGTAAGCACCATCTTTCAAAAGATCACAATACAAAATAAATGTTTTAGAAGCATTGAAAGCTGTCATTTTGTTAGCAAATATTTGTTGTGTTTGGAGTGTAGTCTATGTAGATACCCCTTTAAAATGGTCTGAGGTATGTTTATCTTGTCTCCTTGGTGTGGCCAATTAGAGGATAGATGTAAATGTACCTCTGTATTGATCTAACCAATTACTATGCACTTTGTAGTAGGGTCAGGAAAACTGCAGCTACTTAGGGTCAGATTACAAGTGGAGTTGTATTTAACGCTTACTCCGCTAGAAGTAAGCACTCGTATTACAAGTGTCGTATTACAAGTTGAAAGTAAACTGTATATAGGTATAGATATATACAGATATATAGGAATATCTATATCTACTTGACTGCAAAAGGCTCCAATGCACTTCTATATATGTCTATATGTGTACATACGTATTTATGTGTTTATATGTGTGTATATATGTCTGTAAATACATATATACACATATAAATACATAAATAATTATCTAATTTGCTTTATTCTCTTGATATCTCTTTGTATCCTTTGCTAAAGAAGCAGAAATGCACTACTAGGAGCGAGCTGAGCACGTTGGGTGAGCCAATAACATGAGGGATATATGTGCAGCCACCAATCAGCAGCTTGTAGGCCTGCCTATGTTTCATTTTCAACAAATGATGCTAAGAGAACGAAACAAATGAGAAAATAGAAGTAAATTGGAAAGTTGTTTAAAATTACATAATCTATTTAAAACGTGAAATAAAAACATTTGGGTTTCATGTCTCTTTAAGTATTCAGGCTTATTGGTAGCTACCATAAAGTGTATGGAAAGGAGACAAATAATAAATGCCTTAAATAATACCAGTTTATTGTTTATAAATGGGCTGCATATAGTTTCAAAATTGCTGGCTCATTGCCATTAAAAGAGTAACATAGATTTAAAGGGACACTAAACCCAAATGTTTTCTTTCATGATTCAGATAGAGCGTGCAATTTTAAGCAACTTTCTAATTTACTTCTATTATCAATTTTTCATCGTTCTCTTGCTATCTTTAACACATTTTTAGTTCAGTACCCTAGACAGCACTTATTTATTGGTTCTGTACAGTCAGCAAGGACAACCCAGGTTGTTCACCAAACATGGGCCGTCATCTAAACTTACATTCTTGCTTTTCAAATAAAGATAAAAAGAGAATGAAGACAATTTGATAATTGGAGTAAATTAGAACGTTGCTTAAAATTGCATGCTCTATCTGAATCGTGAAAGAAAAAAAAATGGGTTCAGTGTCCCTTTAAGAACAACATTCCAAAGGGGTGTTTGTCTTATTTCACCAGACCCTCATGCACAGAATGCACTGCAGTCTCTTTGGAGGTCGTAGAAGAAGCACATTTTTTGCATGGTCATCACAGAAACGGTAGTGGGGTAAAATTCTGCAATATACTTTCATTATTTACTTTTTGTGTGATTGAGGATTTTCTCATTCTCAGATGGGGCATCTCAGGGTTTCAAGGCTAACCCTGCTATGTATCTGTCCCTTCAGCAGATGATAACTGCAAAACAACATTCTGCTAACATCATGACTGTGGCTAGCCGCGTCTGCTACAAAATAAAGCCTGAATTGGCTCCTCCAGATAAGTCAGGTGGTGGATGGAATTTGGGTATTGCAGTTGTTGGTTTGTTTTTTAATGATTAGACTTGGCTGATACATTATTGTATAGCAAGGCAAAAGTAATACGTGATAATTACAAGGCGTCTTGTGTCTTGATTTTATGTCCCTTTAACAGTCTGATAATACTATTCGTCACTGATGTGACAGATTCTTGTAAAATCAATCAGTGGGTTTACCAAGACCATCAATACAACCAAAATACCACATAATTGTCCAGCCTTATTAAAGGGACATGAAACCCAATTTTTTTCTTTCATGATGCAGATAGAGCACGTGGGGGTCGATGCGATATAAAGCGTCGCCCGCAAAAACCGGCGACGCCAATATTTACGCTGATTTGGTATCCTATATACGGCGTAACCTAGAAGTTACGCGCGTATATTTCTGCCGTCGCCCGTAGTTTTTTGGGCCATAGGCAGGTATACCAAACCAGCGCAGTTTGGTATCCAATATGCAGCGTAAGGACTTACGTGGCGAAAATGGAGAAAACTTACTCCATTTTCACCTCGCCACAAAAAGCAGCCGTAAGAAGCCTTACGCTGACTATTGGAGCCCCGTAACTCCCTAAACTAACTAGAAAATAAACCTAACACCTAACGCATGCGCAATGTCTATCTCCCTGTCAACCGCGATCTTCTAAAATAAACCTAACACCTAACGCATGCGCAATGTCTATCTACCTGTCAACCGCGGTCCCCCCCCCCCCCCCGAAATCCCTAATAAAGTTATTAACCCCTAAACCGCCGCTCCCGGACCCCGCCGCCATCTACATAAACTAACCCCCTACTGTGAGCCCCTAAAATCGCCGCCATCTACCTTATCTATCCCCTAATCTGACCCCTTACACCGCCGCCACCTATATAAAAATTATTAACCCCTAATCTAATCCCCCTATACCGCCGCCAGCTATATTAATATTATTAACCCCTAATGTAAGCCCCTTACACCGCCGCCATCTCTATTAAAATGATTAACCCCTAATTTAATCTACCTACCCCGCCGCCAGCTATATTATCTATATTAACCCTAAGTATATTATAGTTAATATAGGTATTACATTATATATATTAACTATATTAATCCTAATTATATTAGGGTTAATATAGTTAATATAGTTACTATAGTATTTATACCCCTATTCTAAAACCGCCCAAACCCCCCTTAAAAAAGCCTAACACTACCCCCCTGAAGATCTCCCTACCTTGTCTTCACCACACCGGGCCGAACTCCTGATCCGATCCGGGCGATGTCTTCCTCCAAGCGGCAAAGAAGAATTCTTCCTCCGGCGATGTCTTCCTCCAAGCGGCAAAGAAGAATTCTTCCTCCGGCGACGTCTTCCTCCAAGCGGCAGCAAAGTCTTCATTCTTCCGGTGGCATCTTCAATCTTCTTTCTTCGCTCCGCCGCCGCGGAGCATCCATCCCGGCCGACTGCTGTACTACGAATGATGTACCTTTAAATGACGTCATCCAAGATGGCGTCCGCCGAATTCCGATTGGCTGATAGGATTCTATCAGCCAATCGGAATTAAGTTAGAAAAATCTGATTGGCTGATTGAATCAGCCAATCAGATTCAAGTTCAATCCGATTGGCTGATCCGAACAGCCAATCAGATTGAGCTCGCATTCTATTGGCTGATCGGAACAGCCAATAGAATGCGAGCTCAATCTGATTGGCTGTTCGGATCAGCCAATCGGATTGAACTTGAATCTGATTGGCTGATTGAATCAGCCAATCAGATTTTTCTAACTTAATTCCGATTGGCTGATAGAATCCTATCAGCCAATCGGAATTCGGCGGACGCCATCTTGGATGACGTCATTTAAAGGTACATCATTCGTAGTACAGCAGTCGGCCGGGATGGATGCTCCGCGGCGGCGGAGCGAAGAAAGAAGATTGAAGATGCCGCCGGAAGAATGAAGACTTTGCTGCCGCTTGGAGGAAGACGTCGCCGGAGGAAGAATTCTTCTTTGCCGCTTGGAGGAAGACATCGCCGGAGGAAGAATTCTTCTTTGCCGCTTGGAGGAAGACATCGCCCGGATCGGATCAGGAGTTCGGCCCGGTGTGGTGAAGACAAGGTAGGGAGATCTTCAGGGGGGTAATGTTAGGCTTTTTTAAGGGGGGTTTGGGTGGTTTTAGAATAGGGGTATGTGGGTGGTGGGTTGTAATGGGGGGGGGGGATTGTATTTGTTGTATGCAAAAGAGCTGAATTCTTTGGGGCATGCCCCACAAAAGGCCCTTTTAAGGGCTGGTAAGGTAAAGAGCTTTGAAATTTGTTTAATTTAGAATAGGGCAGGGAATTTTTTTTATTTTGGGGGTTTATTATTTTATTAGGGGGCTTAGAATAGGTGTAATTAGCTTAAAAATCTTGTAATCTTTTTTTTATTTTTTGTAATTTAGTGTTTGTTTTTTTTTGTAATTTAGTTTAGTTAATTTAATTGTATTTTTAGATAGATGTTTGTAGTTTATTAAATTTATTGATAGTGTAGGTGTATTTATAACTTAGGTTAGGATTTATTTTACAGGTAATTGGGTAATTATTTTAACTAGGTAGATATTAAATAGTTAATAACTATTTAATATCTATTATACCTAGTTAAAATAATTAACAATTTACCTGTAAAATAAATATTAACCCTAACATAGCTACAATGTAATTATTAATTATATTGTAGCTATCTTAGGGTTTATTTTATAGGTAAGTATTTAGATTTAAATAGGAATATTTTAGTTTATAAATTAATTAGATTAATTTAATATAAATTTAGTTAGGGGTGTTAGGGTTAGATAGAGTTAATATAGTTAATATAAATACTATAGTAACTATATTAACTATATTAACCCTAATATAATTAGGGTTAATATAGTTAATATATATAATGTAATACCTATATTAACTATAATATACTTAGGGTTAATATAGATAATATAGCTGGCGGCGGGGTAGGTAGATTAAATTAGGGGTTAATCATTTTAATAGAGATGGCGGCGGTGTAAGGGGCTTACATTAGGGGTTAATAATTTTAATATAGATGGCGGCGGTGTTAGGGGCTCACTTTAGGGGGTTATAGATATAATATAGCTGGCGGCAGGGTACGGGAGCGGCGGTTTAGGGGTTAATAACTTTATTAGGTTGCGGCGGGGTACGGGAGCGGCGGTTTAGGGGTTAATAGCTTTTTTATTGTTAGGCTAGTGAGGGGGGATAGCGGATAGAGGGTTAGACAGTGCGGGCAATGTTAGGGAGGCGTGTTAGACAGTGCGGGCTATGTTAGGGAGGCGTGTTAGACAGTGCGGGCTATGTTAGGGAGGCGTGTTAGACAGTGCGGGTGTTTTAGACTTCAGTCAGGTTTTATAGGCGCCGGCAGATTCTAACGTGGCGCAAGTCACTGGCGACGCCAGAAATTTGTACTTGCGCAGATTTCTGGACATCGCTGGTTTGTCAGACTTACGGCACGTTAGCATCTGACGGCGACCTATATGGGATAGCTCGAGTTGCGAGCTGAAACTGCGGGCGACGCCGGTTCCCTCGCTTGCGCCGCAAACTGCGATCTATATTGGATCGCGCCCGTGATTTTAAACAACTTTCTAATTTACTTTTATTATCTATTTTTTATTGCTCTCTTGGTATCTTTGGTTGGAAAGAAGGGCCCTACAGTAAGACAGATTTGAATCAGAATGAGTTATCATGTATATGGCTAAAACAGTGCAATAGAAGTTAAGTTAGCATTTATAAGTAAGCAAAATCTTCAAAATCTTTAAAATTTCCTTGAATTGTCAAATGTATTTGTAATTCACCTCATTCTCTATGTATCCTTTGTTGAAAGTTAGCCCCTTTTCACAAAAGCATACTGAGGTAGGCACAGGAGTAAATACAGTATGGCTAACTAAATACAGAAAATTCTCTCACTTGAGACTCAACTCAAATTCGTACTACCATGATAGTCTTGGCAATAATAGTGACTCAAGGTCATTAACATGTATGGTTTTCAGATTCTGTATAATTTTTCTACCTTGTTATCATATAAATATAACTGAAGCATCACTTGTAATTTTTGTATAATCTAGACATTACACTGTGGAAAATGAGAAGGCAGTACTTAAAGGGACATTGAAATCTAGTTTTAAATGAATCCTAAAAGAGCAGGAAGAAAGAGAGGCACCACATAGGGTAATATGGTACGGTCACTGTATACCCAAATCAAATGGCAGGAAGACCCCCAAAGGAAAGCTACTCACAAACAGGGCGGCACAACCGGAGTGCCTCACTGAGCAGCACGGGACCAAATCAGTCGCCCAAAAGACTTTCAGCAGGAACTCTCACACGCCAGCCTCAGGTCACTTGAAGTGGAGCACCAATCGCCACCACGGGAAATCCTCAGAAGGTAATCAGAGCCCAGGTGTTTGTGAATGTTTCAAGTCGGTGGAGCGGGGTCAAAGAGTAATGACCAAACAGTTGCAAAGAGCAATTAAAACGGAGCAAGTAATAATAAAAGAGTGGGTTTATTAAACACACTGCATATCCAGCAACGCGTTTCTCAGCAAATACAATGCCGTTTCATCAGGCTGATGAAACGGCATTGTATTTACCTGAGGCTGGCGTGTGAGAGTTCCTGCTGAAAGTCTTTCGGGGCAACTGATTTGGTCCCGTGCTGCTCAGTGAGGCACTCCGGTTGTGCTGCCCCATTTGTGAGTAGCTTTCCTTTGGGGGTCTTCCTGCCATTTGGTTTGGGTATACAGTGACCGTACCATATTACCCTAGGTGGCGCATTTCTCTTTCTTCCTGCTCTTTTAGGATTCATTTATCATCTCGACTTCTTGGGAGTGCTGCTGGACTGTCTAACTAATCTTCTATACACTAGCGCACCACCGTAGATCTCCTGTACCTCTTCTACTGAAATCTATTTTTAACTGCATTCCAGTGCTGACATGGTTGTACATGTGTAACATCTATCTGTTAGATACCTGCAGTGGAACCTAGGTTTCAAAATTGCCGCACCCATAATTAGAGGGAGGTACATGAAATGTATCTAGTGTTTAATATCCCTTTAATTTCATTCAGTTTCTATAAAGTAATGGGCATTGTCACGTTGGAACTTAGGTTTTATTCTTATCTCTCTCTCCTGCTGAGGGTAACTAGCAGACCTCCCGAGTACATATCCAGCCATATTTCCCTATTTGCTGTATTTCCCTCAACCCCACCCAGGAACCATTTGACACCCCCATAAACCGACCAGACATGCCCCCCCCACTATCCACCTGTGACCCCATCCCTCCTAAAATTGCCCCTCCCACAATACAAAGACAGCCTCTTTAAACCCCCTGAGGTACCTAGCCACAAATGTTTTCAGGTATGAACTAGGGAAAGATATAAAACAGGCAGTACAAAAGAAAGTGGTTTTTATGCTTCAAAACAAAGCACAATATTTATATGACCGTGTCCCTTTAATTAATAGATTTCCTCCTAACAGTTTTGCACCTTCTGTACAGTGACAATTTGCTTTAATCTCTGCCATTGACCTCTTGGCATTACATGGAAGCTTAACCTACTAGTCTGTAATCATAACACTAGTGCAATTAAGCTTAACATCACCATCTTAATTACATTCCCTATTATACACCTTGTAATTATTAAAAGTCAGCTGTGTAGTGCCTGCTGATGTGAAAAATTATATTTTAACAAATATGTGCTTTTTTTTTACCAACTCATAGTTCCGCTTAGCTAAATAGATTAATGTTGATGAAAGTACCCATCCGTGTAACACACTTACATATCTATTACTACAGTTTATATTTAGCACAAAACCTTTTTAATGATACAGTATACAGAGACTTCGGCTACCTGTAGAAAAAGACCACAGCCAAAAAAAAATACACATACAGTGATCAAAACATATCTACAATAGCAGTAAAGAGAAAAATATGCAAGGACATTAAAAGTCAACTTATAGGGGCCTATTTAAGATGGTGCGAGCGGACATGATCCGATATTGTAGATCATGTCTGCTGCACATCGAAACGCTGTCAGCATTTATCATTGCACCAGCAATTCTTGTTAACTGCTGGAGCAATGCCCCCCCCCCCCCCCTGCAGATTTGTGGCCAATCTGACGCTAGCAGGGTGTGTCAATCAACCCGATCGTATCCGATCAGGCTGATTGCTGTTCGCCGCGTCAGAGGTGGCGGACAAGTTACGTAGCAACAGTCTTAAGACTGCTAATTCTTAACTCCTGTTTCTGGCGAGCCCGAAGGCTCATGCGGAAACAGCTTCATCAGGGGCCATTCAGGGGTTGATAAATCGCCCCCTGGGTGTTAAATAGCTGCAAAGCTGTTTAAAAGGATTCAATGTTGTAATTTGTTAGCATAGTTTTCATATTTTTTCAGTCCAGGGACACACCTTGTTTGTTACAGAGGGCAGATGTAAAGAAGCTCCTGCACTGATCAAGCAATTCCTGTCGCTAGATAGCTATTGTAAATGCTGCAGGATGCTTTCCAGCTTCTCTGGACTGGGACCAGTGGAAAAAAACAGAAGTAAACAGTAGAAATAGAGAAACTATATTTGAAATATGTTTTACTGCACATAGTTAAAGGGACACGAAACACTATTTGTTTTTCATCCTGAATTTAAACAGAACACACAGTTTTAAACAACCTTCCAGTTAACTTATTTTATCAAATTTGCTTTATTCTTGTTACCTTTCGTTGAAAGAGCAGCAATGCAGTACTGGGATCTAGCTGAACTCATCATGTGAGCACATCACCAGAGTCATATATGTGCATCCACCAATCAGCAGCTAGCTCCCAGTACTGCATTGCTGCTCCTGAGCCTACTCAGATATGCCTTTCAACACATGATACCAAGAGAAAGAAGCAAATTGGATAATAGAAGTAAATTGGAAAGTTTTTTAAAATTGTATTGTAATAAGATTGTACACATTGTGCTCACGCCTATAGATATAGACTGGCTGCTACGCCCCCCCCCCCCCCCCAGCACTAGGGACTTGGCACTACCGCATTCGCTGCACCATAGGCAGTTCCCCTGACAGCTCACAAGTTAGTAATATGAACCTAGGAATTACCTGCAAACATCATTTATTTGCCTTCTATTAAAGAGATATAAAAGTGGAAAAGCAGAAGGCTCCAATATGTTAAAAACATTTTATTATTGTACTATTGTTGGAATTAAGGGATTAAACACATAGTTAAAGTCAGCTCCCGTTAGCTGAACATATATGTTGAGCCAATGACAAGAGGCATAAGTGTGTAGCCACCAATGACCAGTGCTCTCTGTAGTGTGGGTTGTGATATAAATATTCTTTTTCAACAAAGGATATGAAAAGAAAAAAGTACATTTGAAACAAAAATGAATTTAAAGGGATAGGAAAGTCAAAGTTAAACTTGTATGATAGAGCGTGTCATTTTAAGTCATTTTTAAATTCACTTCTATTTTCAAATGTGCTTCGTTCTCTTGGTATCACTTGTTGCAAAAGAATACGCACATATCCTACAGTAGTAGGAGCTGCTGCTAATTGGTGCCTGCACACATTTGTCTCTTGTGATTGGATAACTAGATGTGTTCAGCTTCCTGTCAGTAGTGAAATGCTGTTCCTTCAGCAAAGGATAACAAGAGAATTAAGCAAATTTGATAATAGAAGTAAATTGAAATAAGTTGATTAAAATTGTATGTTCTATCCAAATCATGGGAAAAAATTATGTGTGGGTTTCCTGTCTCTTTAAAAGTGACATGCTCTATCTGAATCATGTACGTTTAATATGGACTCTCCCATCCTTTTACTTGAGCCGAAAAGAACTGACCACTTTTCTATACATTCTCTGTAGGTGCATACAGTTCCAGTGAATGCATCTAAAACCTTTTGTTTATGTCAGTGCAGAACTCTAGGTGTAATTGAATATCTTTGAGACAAAGCCAGAGTAGTCCCTAGGTACTTAAGGATAACGGAATACAGAGACAAACTGACAGGTGACCAGGTTGAATACAATCTCAATTTACAGAGGTGGAGAAAGAAGTGTTCTTGTGTCATGGAAAAACAAAATCTCCCACCGAGAAGCACAGTTGACCAATAACAGCTGAGCACTAGGTATGTGCCTTAAAAAGTCATAGGGAATTGACAGGCACAATGAACACAAAGCAGTTCCACATCTGTCAGATAAATAAAGCCGGTTTAGTCATCCGTGGCTTGGTCTGTAAATCAAACTGAGATAAAATATGATGGACTTTGCTAGAAAAAAACACCAGTAAAAAAATGTCAAAAATATTCTCGGCTCATTTGTATCTTGTACACTAACACTTTAGTCTTTAACAAGTAGAACGGGAAACACAGTTTGTGTCTAGGGCTTTGCTAAATGCTTCTCGGTTTATTTTTGTTTTTGTGTTTTTTTGGGGGACGGAAGCTGAAACTTAAATTCAGCACAAATGCACTACTGGGAGCTGTTACCTAATTTGCTTTGCACTCTTGGTATCCTTTGTTGAAAAGCATAATTAGGTAGGATCTGTAATGCACTACCCGGAGCTAGCAGCAAATTTGTGGATTCACATATATGCATCTTGTCATTGGCTCACGCAATGTGTTCAGCTAGCTCTCAGTAGTGTATTGCTGCTTCTTCAGCAAGGGATACCAAGAAAATTTCATAATAGCAGTAAATAGCAAAAATGTTTAACAAAATATGCTCTGTCTGAATCATGAAAGAAAAAAATGTTATGAGCACAATATGGCAACAGTGTTTGTAATAATGTTGCACATTGTTGTTAGAACTACTATTTACCGAATTTAACACACTTATCTTTTTTGAAAACCTATTTTGGCTCATGTTGTTTATCTTGTGATTCTTGTGTGACTTTTTTTCAATATTTACATTTTCTTGTATGATTGGTTTACATTTTCATATATGCAATCATGCCCTAGAGTAATTAAAAAAAATTGTGTTCAAATCATACATTAAACAATTAAAAATGTAACCAAATAAATTAGGATTGTCTGAAAAATTAATAGGTGCATGCTTGGTTCACAGTTTCATAAATGTGTAGATTAATAAAAAGTTAAAAATAGCGCTAATAACTCACTTGTAAACTATGAAGCATTTAACCAAATGAATCGTAATCAAAGGTGTTTGAATGTTTTTAAAAATGTTAATTAAAAATTAGCACACAAAGAAAGTGGAAATTCAACACGTCATAAATTAATAGAGGTTTGGGAATGCTGCTTATCATAAGGGCCTAGTTTTACAATCATACACTTCCTAATAACATCAAAATATAAAGAAATACCTTTTTTCTAATTTTCTATAAATATTAACTTTTTAAACTGTGGTTTTTCATGTGTTTTATAAACATTATTAGGTGCCTTTTAAATACATTTAGTTCATTCAGTCACTTTTATTAACATTAAAGGGACATTGTACACTAGATTTTTCTTTGCATACATGTTTTGTAGATGATCCATTTATATAGCCCATCTAGGAGTATTTTTGTAATAATCTATAGTTTTGCTTTTTTTTTAATAACATTGTGCTGATTTTCAGACTCCTAACCAAGCCCCAAAGTTTTAGATCTATACTTATGTATACAGATTCTAGCTACTATTGTTTGTATAATCTGTCTTTTCCTAGAAAGGGGAGGGGGTGGGTCTGCTGTTCCTGTTTCCCCAGCCCCTTTCAGTTTGTGTCCTAGCCTTACCTAATCAACATTGCTAAACTGGGAGCTTCTATGTAAGTTTTTAAAAAGTTTTATACTTGACTTTTAAATTAGTATCTGTGCATATTATTCTTTATAGTTGTGTCTATCGTTGCATGCAGTTAAATGAAAATTGGTGTATACTGTCCCTTTAAATCAATTAGCCTCCATTTTCCCTTCTGTGTAAAACGTGCTGAAAATCAATTTCTTATAACTTTTTTTGCTTTTACCAGTGCAAACGTAGAAAAATTGAATTTATCACAGATAGAACTTGAAACATAGTAACATAAATCTTGCAATGATTGTAATTCCATAGAAAAAGGAGACAATCAAAAACTGAGTTGAGTTTGAAAGGGAGGCATAGAAGACTTATGTCACATGGTCCAGTAGTGTTTGGTGGGTGGAGCCATGGCAGGAGGAGTGGGGAAGTGAGTGTGGTGAGCGTGTCATGTGCCGGGGTAGGCTAGAATATTGAGTGCCGTGGGACAAGCCTGGGCAGTCATTAAAAAGTGGGACATTTGCTCTGACTGGGGAAAGCTGCCGGAGAAACACTGAGCACAACTCACAACTGTCCCAGACTGTTACTAGTCCGCAAATGCTAACTGATTGAAATAGGGCTTATGTTAATTTTTGACATATAGGGGCCGATTTATGAAAGTGTGAACGGACATGATACAATGTAGCGTATCATGACTGCCGCACATCGATAAATGCCGACATCATATGCTGTCTGCATTTATCATTACACAAGCAGTTCTTGTGAACTGCTTGTGCAATGCCGCCCCCTGCAGATTCACAGCCAATCGGCCACTAGCAGGGGGTGTTAATCAGCCCAATCGTATAGGATCGAGCAGATTGATGTCCGCAGCCTCAGAGCAGGCGGGTAAATTATAGAGCAGCGATCTTTAGACCGCTGGCTTATAACTGCTGTTTCCAGCAAGCCTGAAGGCTCGTGCGGAAACATTGGCATAAAAACTCCATTCGGAGCTTGATCATTCGGCCCCCATAAAATGAATACAAGGGTTTATAATACCTCATGAATCTAAAAGTTCACTTTAGTAAAAGAGTTTTGCTGTTCAAAATCATACAATTAATGCCTAAACAGTCATTCACATAAACAACTGCAGAAAACAGATTTAATAATACTTCCGCCATTGTAACAAAAATAATGAATTGTACATCTTGTTGCTAAACATAATGAAATACTAAGTAATAAATGACTGAATAATATTCTTTAATTAATGCAGAAATGTTTAGAAAATCTCACAGTAAAATGCAATAGTTGGACTCACTGAGTGGAAGAATGGTCCGTTATTAGATATAAGAACATTAATTCCCTACTGCTTACTCTTATTTCACATCGTAAATACTTTATATGTTGTGAGATTAAAAAATGAATTGTGTCTTAGGTTGAGGGACACAATGTAAAATACATACAGCTACAAATACATATTTATTTCTACTTATGGCTAAAATGGATTGCATGTTTTACAAAGCACTATGCTGTGTTTAGCCCTATAATATGCTGAATTTAACCTATAGAAATAAAGCATTTTCATTGGGTTTGATGCATTGTGGGTATATGTCTGACTCTGCAGCCTTTATTTGTTATTCAGTGTAAGGTGGATTTATGACTCACTGGGGCCTATTTATCATGATGTGAGCGGACATGATCCGATATTGCAGCATACGCTCTCGGCATTTATCATTGCACCAGCAGTTCTTGTAAACTGCTGGTGCAATACCGCCCCCTGCAGATTCGTGGCCAATAGGCCGCTAGCAGGGGTGTCGTCAATCAACATGATCGTATTCAATCGGGTTGATTGCCGGCAATGTCTAACCGCCTTAGAGCAGACGGACAGGTTATGGTGCAGCGGTCTTTAGAACGGTCAGTTTCTGCCGAGCCGTTCAGAGCTTGATAATTCAGCCCCAATGTGTTAAACCAGTGTTTTTCACAATCAGTTGTTCCACAATTCTTTGGTACAGAGAAACTATGGGATCCTGGACTCCAGGCTTTACTATAGAGGTATTGGAGGTCTCAATTAAGGCTGGGTCTGCACCTCTTGAGAGCACATCTGTCCCTGCAATTAGTAGTGGCATTTCAGATACCTCAGAGGGAGGAAAGTGTATTTGGCTAAAATGCAAGTCTTCCAAAAGAAGATAAGGGGACAGCCTGCAGAGGCTTAGATACAAGGGAATCATAGATGTAAAAAGTATATTAATTTAACAGTGTTGGTTATGCAAAACTGTGGGTAATAAAGTGATTATCTGTCTTTTTAAACAATACAAATTCTGGAGGAGACTGTCCCTTTAAAATGTACTTTTTTACATGTTGATCAGGAAATTATTGTGTGATAAAAAATCAAAACTAATTTAATGGCTTGTTTTATAATTGAAATAAATAGCAGATATAATATGCAGTGTATATTTTTTTGACGCTTATAAAGTGCCAGGCACCTCGTCTTCACAAGCAAAGCCTGTTGTGCTTTGCTGATTTCTGGACTTTTGCGATGACACATGTGGAGACTTTCATAATCTGACCTCTGACCTTCCTTTTATAGTGTGACAATGTCTAGCCGTAATGTGATCTGGAGGGTAGACCCCAAAAAGTGTGTTACACTGTGTGATAGAGTAATTTGACAGTTGTGTGGTTGGTCTGTATGGGGTTTAGCTTTCTCCTTTTCTTCTTATGAAACCGAGGCATATGAAGCATAAGGCGTGGCAGGAGGAATGGTGACACAAGTCTCCTAGACCACTGATTTTTAAACCTCTCAGGCCTCCATAACAGGCCAGATTTTCAGGACTACTTTGGATGAGAGCAGGTAAAATAACCATGTTTACTAATCAGCTGATTATCTCACCTGTGCTCCAGTTCAGATTCTCAAAATCTGGCCTGTTAGGGAGACCTAAAGACAGGTTTGAAAATCAGTGTCCTAGACTGATACCCCCTCATAAAATACAGGATGTACTGCGCTGCGTTCCCATTGTACAGAGAACTAGACACAATAAAACGTGTTGTCTCTGCTAGCTGAAATCTGACAGAAAGAAAAGGTCACTCGTGGAATACAATGAAGGGAACTTCTACTTAAAAAGCTGTATATCTTGTTGAGAAGAGACAAATGCAGTTAGTAGTATCCGTTGAAAATAAATATTTACCACTTCATATTTTGTAATTTGCACATAGCATTGCATTTAAAAATATGTTTTTTTTAAAGCAAATGCTCTTAAAGGGCTAGAACATTTTCTTTTTGCACTGTTGCTTGCACATAGCTATGTGTTTAACCCCAGCCAGTGAGTTAAACACATAGATGCTGAGTGGCCTCATTGTAAAGTTGATTGTATTCCAAATGCAGTGAGCTTTGGTTCACCAGTGTTTCATTACTGGGCTTTAACAATCGTAATTAACATCTGGAGTTCTCTGAATCTCTGATTTATTACGTTAAAGTAATCTCACTGGATAGAATGAATGTGGTCTGCAGGGGCTGGCCCAGGGGCGTTACTAAGCACTCTAGAGGCATGGTTAGTATTTTTCACCTACCCGCCATCTTTGTTTGCAGAATTCAAAAATGATCTACTGCTCTTGTGAAGTATTTTGTCCTGTAGTCCGGTGCCGCTATTTCACAGCTTACACGGATGTCTTGTTTTTATTTTTATTTTATTTAAAGAACCACTAAATGCAGTAGAAATGCATAATTAACAAGTGCATAATAAAAATACAATGCAATAACACTTTCAAATAAGCAGTAGATTTTTTTTCTGGAAAATTTTCTGGCCCACTGTATCATATAACAGACATCATCCAATCAAAGACTAGTATATGTATACCCTGTGAGCTTGTGCACATGCTCAATAGGAGCTATTTCCCCAGAAAGTGTGCATATAAAAATCTGTGCAAAATTTGATAATGGAAGTAAATTGGAAAGTTTCTTAAAACTGCATTCTATGAGGCCTATTTATCAAATGTCTGTTGTACCTGATCCGACACTGCGGATCAGGTCCGACAGACATCACTGAATGCGGAGAGCAATACGCTCTCCATATTCAGCATTGCACCAGCAGCTCTTGTGAGCTGCTGGTGCAATGCCACCCCCTGCAGACTCGCGGCCAGAGGGGGGTGTCAATCAACCCGATCGTACTCGATCGGGTTGAATTATGGCGATCTCTGTCCGCCTCCTCAGAGCAGTCGGACAGGTTATGGAGCAGCGGTCTTTAGACCGCTGCTTCATAACTGCTGTTTCTGGCGAGTCTGAAGACTCGCCAGAAACACGGGCCCTCAAGCTCCATTCGGAGCTTGATAAATAGGCCTCTGTATCTGAATCATAAAAGTTCATTTTGACTTCAGTGTCCCTTTAAGATAAATGTGGTTCCATTGATTATAACTGAACTATTGCAGCTGTGAGGAGTAGAAGGTACAAATCTTACTCAGCTCTACAGTATTCTATTTATAACATTGCAGCAATTTCCCCCCCACAAGTTATTAGTTTGATGAACATGTTTTATTGAATCTAGAGCAGATTCGGCTCCAGACTGACAATGCACGGTTGTTCTTGAGCTTGGCAGTTGTGCACATGCAAGGCTCCCAACTGGCTCTGCAGCTGTGATCAGTTCAGGATCAGTAAGTGCGAGTACGATTGGGTTGATTAACACCTCCCTGCTGGTGGCCCATTGGCCGTGAGTCTGCAGGGGGTGGTGTTGCAACAGCAGCTCTTGTGAGCTGCTGGTGCAATGCTAAATACGGAGAGCGTATTGCTCTCCGCATTCAGTGATGTCTGTCGGACCTGAACCGCACTGTCGGATCCGGTCCGACAGACATTTGATAATTCGGCCTCATTGATATAGGCAAGTAAAACTTAATTGTATGAGATCATTTTTATATGATGTCTCTTAATATGACCACAAAACCATATCTGATGACCAGTCAAAGAGTTGCCCTGGGCTCCTGCCTAGATGCTTGCTCAGATTGCTAATTGTGTGTTTACATGCTTAGTTATTTAGGGTTTATGATTCCTTTTCACGTTAGAGAAAACCGTCAGAAAATTGTTATAATTATTGGCCATTGCTTTTCAGTGTAATAATTCCAGTACTCAGAGGGCAGCTTGTTCAAGAAAATTGTACAAAATTGCCATCAAATGACAGAAGATGTCCTATGCAATACCGCTACTTATTAAATATGAACATGTAACCTTTACGTCTTTCAGTAGAGAACAATTCATTGCTCTCTCATTCATTATGTATTTCTAAGAACAATATGTCTGCTCGGATCATTAGGTTTTGAGAAAGCTCAAACAGCATTCAACCAAGTTCAGACAGTAGATGTGACCTCTGGATAGAGAGCATGAATCAGCCTTGCGTTGTCCTAGAGAACGTACCTGAAGCATTATTATCGCTCTACATATGGTATATTTCTTTGCGTATCATTGTCTAATCATAGCCATCTCTGTTACAAATTGTGAGGACAGAGCATTCTTCCATATCCTGGTAAACAGAGGTTTTCATAGAAAAGGGGATAATGTATCTAAATTGCTAATGAACAAAAAGGAGCCAGAAATGTTCTGTGGGTGTTTAATGCCTCAAAGAAATGTTGTCTCTTTATCTTTCTTCCATCCATTGTATCGCAGCTGGAATTATTTTTTCCCTTGATTCAAAGATCTGAAGGTTTTTAAAATAAAATTGATGGATTTGTGAATCAAAAAAGCAAACAGCAAGGTCACAGAGAAAGTAAAGCATTGATAAAGCAAATAATACAGAAGACAGAAGCAGCACGATAGCTTAGATGAGATAGGCAGAAATGTGTGTGCAATGGATTCCAATATACATTTTATAAACTCTTAGGGACATGATCTTTAATTTACACTGATGATTTAAAAGGAATAATACAACCTATAGTAAACCTGTATAATTCACTCAATTTGTTTATGAGAAACATTGAATAATATAAAAAGCTTATATTTAATAGTAATATTAAAAGGTTTTGATTTATTATTTGTCCGTGCATATAAATTGCATAGCCAATACTACTGTAACAAACCTTCTCAGAAGTAATACGTGTATCCTCACTGAAAACTTTGAGTCCATGAGGCCCATTTATCAAGCTCCGTACGGAGCTTGTGGGCCCGTGTTTCTGGCGAGTCTTCAGACTCGCCAGAAACAGCAGTTATGAAGCACAATTCAACCCGATCAAGTACGATCAGGTTGATTGACACCCCCTGCTGGTGGCCGATTGGCCGCGTGTCTGCAGGGGGCGGCGTTGCACCAGCAGCTCTTGTGAGCTGGTGGTGCAATGCTGAATCCGCATTCAGCGAGGTCTTGCGGACCTGATCCGCACTGTCGGATTAGGTCCGCAAGACCTTTGATAAATAGGCCTCCATGTCTGCTAGAAAGATGTGCTCTTAAATATAAATTACATATATTTTTATGCAATCAACAAATTACATAAAAAATAGCATCCACCTTTAACCATGCATATGATAGGGACTGGACTCTTTTATTGAGAAATAAAATGTGTATATATCTGTCCACCTTAAAAGTGAATGATGGGGTTGCGTTACAGATCTTTTCATTCTGCGATCGCTGGTGTTATTTTTTTTCTAACACTTCTCCCCATTGATGTCTATTGGGAAAGCGTGCACGAGCATGTCAAAGCAGCGCTTGGAGTTTTTGCGGTATGGAGCTCATCGCCACCATTTTCGCATGCACAAGGCGACTTTTCTAAAACTTGTAATGGCAGTGCTTTGGAGGGTGAAATAACGCACCTTTTTGTTGCGTTCATTTCGCACCCTCTATAGCGCAAAACTTGTAATCTAGGTGATTGTTATTTAGATTGTAAGTTCTTCAGAAAAGGCTAAACTCCTCATTTATTGGTTTACTATGTTTAGTCTGTTTTATTTATATATCTGTATTTTTTCTAAACATGAATCAGTGTCAATGACCTGGACCTTTTTTGTGAAACTGAAATTTCATGGGAGAAAAAAATAAAATTTGCAACATCACTCGAAAATTGCAGAATTCAGAGATTTGTATCTGCTAGACATGTGCATGGCAAAAAAATTTGGTTCGGATCGATTCGGATTTTTTCCAATTTCAGTTCGGATCGATTCGAATTTGGAAAAATTTGAATCAATTTGGTTCGGATTCGTTTCGGATTCATTCGGATTTGAATAAATTCGGCTGGATTCGGTTCGGTTCGGAAATTCGGAATTTCGGTATGTGTTAGGTGGGATGTGCTGTGTATTAGACTAGTATTATGTACTGTATATTAGGTGTAACCCATAGCCGAGTGATATAACCTAATATACTGTACAATACTAGTGTAATCCATGGCCATCCGAATCTACCGAATAAATCAGAACTAATTTGGATTTATTCGGTAGATTCTGCACTATTTTAATGTGGAAATTCGAATCAATCCTAATCTCCGAATTTAACGAATTTGGCCGAATTTCCGAATCGATCTGAAACGAATCGCACATTTCTAGTATCTGCCCCTTGTCAAGCCATGAGCTGCGGGTCACTTTATATTATAATCTATAGAGCAGTAACATTTCTCAACACGTAGAAAAGTTCTACTGTGAAGGATCCGGCATTACAAAAAGTGCTTTTTAAAACAAAACAGAACAAACTAATTAGAAAGAAAAACACCATCTAACGTGCTCAAAAGAGAGTTTGAAAAAAGTTAAAAATAAAGAAAATAAAAATAAATGAGCTGTGATATATTGATACACAACCATGGTATGAGAGTCCATAGATTCTTTATGAATTCCACATCCTGGGCAGGGGAGTAGGTAAAGAATCCTGACGACTCTTCTACAAAGCCCCAGAAATGCCCATGGTCAGCCTGAGCAAACACCTTTTATTCTGTCCAGTGAGATTACTTTACCATAACAAAATCCATGTGCTAATGTTTTACAATTACTAATATTTACATTCATTTTTTTCCCGAGGGTTACCATTGTGATTAATGTTTTTCTCTACTTTACTAGAGGTTTTTGTTTGATGGGCAAGATAGCATGCATTGGTCACCTCAAGCAGCTATAGATATCAATAGCTGGAAAGCCTGCTAACAAAATGCTGGAGAAAATAGGTGAAGCGATCGTCAACAAATATAAAATCTCGCCTTTACACCAATACTCTTTGGCAAGCTCACCCAAATTTAGATTGTTGTGTACACCTATGGAATTTGGTAGTGTATTACAAATAAATATTATTCATATTATTATTATTATTATTATTATTATTATATCAGAAAGAAGTAGATCTCTTGGGTATCGCGCATTTTATACTTAGGAATTTCCTGTTAAATGTTTTGGGTCTCTATTTATGCATATTTAGTGTTAATGCATATTTATGAGGCTGAAGTAATGGCGGACATATTTTAAGTAATCAAGCAGTAAGTAAAATTCAGTCTTTGACACAGATAGTTTATTGCCTATCAAACTCCCTTGCTAGGCAATTTGGGAAACATCTGTTAAAACAGTGCAGACAGAGCAGTCTATTAGAGTCTATAAATACTGGCTGATAGGAGTGGGCAAAAAACAATATAAAGGGGTTATAAAAATAACTGCCCTGTTTACGCTCTTGTAACAATATAAATCAGGTTAAAAATACTATAGTATCTTGCAGGTAGATGCATTAAACACTTGGAATGTGATGATTAGTTGGGTAATATGGCCACATTCACATTTATTATCAAAATATAAATGTATTGTGTTATCTGTGCAGGCTGTCTATCCATAGCTCTGTAGAACAAACACAGAAGGAATCAGTTACAACAACCATAAATTATGTTCAGCCTAGAACATCTGGAAGTGATGATTCAATGAAGGAAAGACAAGCTTTCAGGTGCACTTAAAGACCCTTTATCCTTTCATAATCTCAAAGGGACATGAAACCCCAAATTGTAGACAACTTTCTAAATTATTTATATTATCTAATTTGCTTTGTTCTCTTGGTATTATTTGTTAAAAAGCATACCAAGGTAGGCACAGTAGCAGCAGTGCAGTACTGGGAGCTAGCTGCTGATTGGTGGCTGCATATATATGTTTCATGTCATTGGCTCCCAGTCGTGCTTTGCTGCTACTTCAAAAAAGAATACATAGAGAAATGTTTAAAATTGTAGGCTCTATCTGAATCATGAAAGAAAATGTTTGGGTTTCATGTCCCTTTAAAGGGATAAAAAGGTCAAAATTGAAATGTGCATGGGTATATTTTTCTTTTTAAATAGCATTTTTGCAATATGATTTGTGATTACAATCTGTTTTTTTTATATTCCTCTATGCAGAGAAACTCTTGGGGTCTTATATGATATCCCACTGCTGTTTAATAGCATATTTTTAACATGTTTTGTAATGTTATGAGTTTACATTTGTCTAGAGGGGGCTGTGGTTTATACATTAGATATTTTCTTCTAATTCACTATAACTAGGAAACATCATTTACCCGTGAGTTTAGTTTCTGATGTTGTATTTTATCTTCCATTTTTTTATATTTTGTAAAATCTAATGCATTTATGTATCTCTAGAATTATATTTGGAAAGTTTGGGATATTGAGATGTAAACTTTTTTGGCAAGACTGCAACTCATGTAGGATGGAATTCTCAAGAAGATGCAGAACATTATATATGTGTTGGTTACATCTTTATTCATTTTCAAATCTAATTAAAGTTCCTAATAAGAAACATTAGGCTTCAGGACTGTCCTGCATAACATACAAAAAAAGCCATTTGGCATTCAGGTTTCTCTAGCCATTGTCTGTTTCAGGAAGCCATCACTGAACAGTAATTACTGAGCCATACTTACCATGTATAAGGACCCTTAGCTGCCTTTTATGACTGAACGTGTCTTATGGAGCAAACACTCGGCTAGATTATTACGAGTCTTGCGTTAGCCTTAAAAAACAGCGTTGCGAGGTCCCAACGCTGCTTTTTAATGCCCGCTGGTATTACGAGTCTGGCAGGTACAGGTGTCCCACTCACTTTTCTTCCGCAACTCGAGCATACCGCAAATCCATTTACGTAAATTACGTATCCTATCTTTTCAATGGGATTTTCCTAACTCCGGTACTACGAGTCTTGGAAGAGGTGAGCGGTACACCCTCTCCTGTCAAGACTCCTACCGCATTTAAAAGTCAGTAGTTAAGAGTTTTATGGGCTAACGCCGTAACATAAAACTCTTAACTAAAGTGATAAAAAGTACACTAACACCCATAAACTACCTATTAACCCCTAAACCGAGCCCCCCCCCCACATCGCAAACACTTAAATTAATTTATTAACCCCTAATCTGCTGACCGGACATTGCCGCCACTTCAATAAATATAATAACCCCTAAACCGCCGCACTCCCGCCTCGCAAACACTAGTTAAATTTTATTAACCCCTAATCTGCCGTCCCTAACATCGCCGACACCTACCTACATTTATCAACCCCTAATCTGCCGACCCCAACGTCGCCACAACTATATTAAATGTATTAACCCCTAAACCTAAGTCTAACCCTAACACCCCCTAACTTAAATATAATTTAAATAAAACGAAATAAAATAACTTTAATTAACTAAATTATTCCTATTTAAAACTAAATACTTACCGATAAAATAAACCCTAAGATAGCTACAATATAACTAATAGTTACATTGTATCTAGCTTAGGGTTTATTTTTATTTTACAGGCAACTTTGTATTTATTTTAACTAGGTACAATAGTTATTAAATAGTTATTAACTATTTAATAACTACCTAGTTAAAATAAAGACAAATTTACCTGTAAAATAAATCCTAACCTAAGTAACAATTACACCTAACACTACACTATAATTAAAATAATTTCATAAATTAACTACAATTAACTACAATTAAATTAAATAAACTAAAGTATGAAAAACCCCCCACTAAATTACAGAATATAATTAAATAATTACAAGAATTTTAAACTAATTACACCTAATCTAACCCCCCTAATAAAATAAAAAAGCCCCCCAAAATTAAAAAAAATCCATACCCTATGCTAAATTACAAATAGCCCTTAAAAGGGCTTTTTGCGGGGCATTGCCCCAAAGTAACCAGCTCTTTTACCTGTAAAAAAAAAATACAATACCCCCCAACATTAAAACCCACCACCCACACACCCAACCCTACTCTAAAACCCACCCAATCCCCCCTTAATAAAACCTAACACTACCCCCTTGAAGATCACCCTACCTTGAGACGTCTTCACCCAACCGGGCAGAAGTGGTCCTCCAGAGTGGCAGAAGTCTTCATCCGATCCGGGCAGAAGAGGAGCTCCAGGCGGGCATAAGTCTTCATCCAGACGGCATCTTCTATCTTCATCCATCCGATGAGGAGTGTCACCATCTTGAAGACATCCGACGTGAATCATCCATCCAGACCGATGACTACCAGACGAATGACGGTTCCTTTAAATGACGTCATCCAAGATGGCGTCCCTTGAATTCTGATTGGCTGATAGAATTCTATCAGCCAATCAGAATTAAGGTAGGAAAAATCCTATTGGCTGATGCAATCAGCCAATAGGATTGAAGTTCAATCCTATTGGCTGATCCAGTCAGCCAATAGGATTGAGCTTGCATTCTATTGGCTGTTCTAATTCCTACCTTAATTCCAATTGGCTGATAGAATCCTATCAGCCAATCAGAATTCAAGGGACGCCATCTTGGATGACGTCATTTAAAGGAGCCATCATTCGTCGGATAGTCGTCGGTCTGGATGGATGCTCCGCGTCGGATGTCTTCAAGATGGAGCCGCTCCTCGTCAGATGGATGAAGATAGAAGATGCCGTCTGGATGAAGACTTCTGCCGTCTGGAGGTCCTCTTCTGCCCGGATCGGATGAAGACTTCTGCCACTCTGGAGGACCACTTTAGCCCTGTTGGGTGAAGACGTCTCATGGTAGGGTGATCTTCAAGGGGGTAGTGTTAGGTTTTATTAAGGGGGGGATTGGGTGAGTTTTAGACTAGGGTTGGGTGTGTGGGTGGTGGGTTTTAATGTTGGGGTGGGTATTGCATTTTCTTTACAGGTAAAAGAGCTGATTACTTTGGGGCAATGCCCCGCAAAAGGCCCTTTTTAAGGGCTATTTGTAATTTAGTATAGGGTAGGGATTTTTATTATTTTGGGGGGATTTTTATTTTATTAGGGGGATTAGAGTAGGTGTAATTAGTTTAAAATTCTTGTAATTATTTTATTATTTTTTGTATTTTAGTGTTTTTTTTTTCGTACTTTAGTTTATTTAATTTAATTGTAGTTAGTTTAGGTAATTAATTTAATTATAGTGTAGTGTTAGATGTAATTGTAACTTAGATTAGGGTTTATTTTACAGGTAAATTTGTACTTATTTTATCTAGGTAGTTAGTAAATAGTTAATAACTATTTAATAACTATTGTACCTAGTTAAAATAAATACAGAGTTGCCTGTAAAATAAAAATAAATCCTAAAATAGCTACAATGTAACTATTAGTTATATTGTAGCTATCTTAGGGTTTATTTTACAGGTAAGTATTTTTTTTTAAATAGGAATAATTAATTTAATTTTAGTAATTTTATATAGATTATTTTAAATTATATTTAAATTAGGGGGGGTTAGGGTTAGACTTAGGTTTAGGGGTTAATATATTTATTATAGTGGTGACGACGTTGGGGGTGGCAGATTAGGGGTTAATAAGTGTAGGTAGGTGGCAGAGATGTTGGGGCAACAGATTAGGGGTTAATAAATATAATGTAGGGTCCGGCGATGTTGTGGGCAGCAGATTAGGGGTTCATAAGTATAATATAGGTGGCGACGGTGTCCGGAGCGGTAGATTAGATTTAATAAGTATAATGTAGGTGTCGGCGATGTTGGGGGCAGCAGATTAGGCGTTAATAATTATAATGCAGGTGTCGGCGATGTCGGGGGCGGCAGATTAAGGGTTAATAAGTGTAAGATTAGGGGTGTTTAGACTCGGGGTTCATGTTAGGGTGTTAGGTGTAGACATAAATTTACTTTCCCCATAGGAATCAATGGGGCTGCGTTAGGAGCTGAACGCTGCTTTTTTGCAGGTTTTAGTTTTTTTTCAGCAGATTCTGCCCCATTGATTCCTATAGGGAAATCGTGCACAAGCACGTTTTACCAGCTCACCGCTACCGTAAGCAGCGCTGGTATTACAGTGAGATGTGGAGCTAAATTTTGTCTCTCTGCTCAATTTTTAGAGGCTACCGCCGGGTTGAAAAAAAACCGTAATACCAATGTTGTCGGTAGGTGAGCTGAAACTGCTCATTAGCACCGCACCTCTGTTACCGCAAAACTCTTAATCTCGCTGATTGTGTTTCACCTTTCTCTAGCTTTGGATTTTTGTTTTCTGAAGATTAGCAACTGATGTTGCAAAAAGTGCCATACGGAATCAGATCCCTGTTATAGAGAGGAAGGGTAATGGGAAAGAGTATGTGATATATTGTATATTGGCCATGAGAATACGGGAGGAAGGGAGCAATGGAGAGAGAGTCTTCAGTACCCAGGCCCAGCTACATGTAGTACACTGATTGCTTGATAAGTAGAGGAGGACATAAATATCTTTCACTAGTAGATGTTCACTTCAGAGTAGATAAGCTAAGCATCCTGAAGAGGATTTTCAAGGGTTACTCCCCTGGACTATTCTAAGACAGCAATATTATGTAGATACTTAATTGCTGGTATGAAATATTAGGGAAGGTCATAAAACTGGTACACACAGCCCAATATGTCCTCTAAGATTGATAATTACTTCTCCATTTTCTAAATAGAGCTCTGAATTCTTGGCATGGTCCTAGCTTGTGAGTTGTGTCCCACTTGTCCTCCTGGCTGCTTTCTCCATATGGTTCCAGTTTCCTGAAATACATTGACCCCCTGCTTTCTGCTACCTCCAATCTCACACCCTATTAGCATGTGACTCTGCCCTAATTTACCATGACCTCTCCCACAGATCTTCCTGACAAAGCCCCCAGCCTTCTATCCCTTATGAAATCCAGAAAATGTTATGAGGTAGGCTAACTCGCCCAAATCTTCCTGACAAGCCCCCAGCCTCCCATCCCATATGTAATCCAGAAAATGTTATGAGGTAGCTCACTCACCCAAATCTTTCTAACAATGCCCCCAGCCTCCCATCCCATATGCAATCCAGAAAATGTTATAAGGTAGCTCACTCACCCAAATCTTGGATGAAGACTTCTCCCGGTAAGTCGATCTTCAGGGGGTTAGTGTTAGGTTTTTTTAAGGGTGTATTGGGTGGGTTTTATTTTTAGGTTAGGGACTTTTGGCTTGCAAAAGAGCTAACTGCCCTTTTAAGGGCAATTCCCATACAAATGCCCTTTTCAGGGCAATGGGGAGCTTAGGTTTTTTTAGTTAGTATTTTATTCGGGGGGTTGGTTGTGTGGGTGGTGGGTTTTACTGTTGGGGGGGGTTGTTTGTATTTTTTTTCAGGTAAAAGAGCTGATTACTTTGGGGGGATGACCCACAAAAGGCCCTTTTTAGGGCTATTGGTAGTTTAGTTTATGTTTTTTTTTTATTTTGGGGGGCCTTTTTTTATTTTGATAGGGCTATTAGATTAGGTGTAATTAGTTTAAATATCTTGTAATTTGTTTATTATTTTCTGTAATTTAGTGGGGTTTTTTTTGTACTTTAGCTAATTTAATTTATTTAATTGTTGTTAATTTAGTTAATTTATTTAATTATAGTGTAGTGTTAGGTGTTAGTGTAACTTAGGTTAGGTTTTATTTTACAGGTACTTTTGTATTTATTTTAGCTAGGTAGTTATTAAATAGTTAATAACTATTCTACCTAGTTAAAATAAATACAAACTTGCCTGTAAAATAAAAATAAAAACCCTAAGCTAGCTACAATGTAACTATTAGTTATATTGTAGCTAACTTAGGGTTTATTTGATAGGTAAGTATTTAGTTTTAAATAGGAATAATTTAGTTAATGATAGGAATTTTATTTAGACTTATTGTAATTATATTTAAGTTAGGGGGGGGTTAGGGTTAGGGTTAGACTTAGGTTTAGGGGTTAATAACTTTAATATAGTGGCGGCGATGTTGGGGGCAGCAGATTAGGGGTTAATAAATGTAGGTAGGTGCCGTCGATGTTAGGGACGGCAGATTAGGGGTTAATAATATTTAACTAATGTTTGCGAGGCGGGAGTGTGGCGCTTTAGGGGTTAATATGTTTATTATAGTGGCGGCGACGTTGGGGGCGGCAGATTAGGGGTTAATAAATATAATGTAGGTGTCGGCGATGTTGGGGGCAGCAGATTAGGGGTTAATACATATAATGTAGGTGGCGTCGGTGTCCGGTGCGGCAGATTAGGGGTTAAAATTTTTATTATAGTGTTTGCAATGCGGGAGGGCCTCGGTTTAGGGGTTAATAGGTAGTTTATGGGTGTTAGTGTACTTTTTAGCACTTTAGTTATGAGTTTTATGTTACAGCGTTGTACCATAAAACTCATAACTACTGACTTTTAAATGCGTTAGGACTCTTGACGGGGTAGGGTGTGGCCTCCCAGGACAGACTCGTAATACTGGCGCTATGGAAATCCTATAGAAAAAAGACTTCACAAAGTTTACGTAAGTGGTTTTGCGGTATGGCCAAAGAAGTGTGCGGTGACCCTAAACCTTCAAGACTCGTAATAGCAGCGGGCGTAAAAAAGCAGCGTTAGGACCTCTTAACACTGTTTTTTTACCATAACGCACAACTCGTAATCTAGGCGTATGCTTGTCCCACATATTCTGTAACTCACAAATGCTGCAAATCAGTTAGCGGATATAGGTTTTGCTTTTTGGCAACCTTTACACACAGTTTAATGTCCCTTTAACATTTTTTTTTTTTTTAATGGACACTAAATTCAAAATAAAAGTATCCTGATTCAGATAAAGAATGTTATTTAAAACAACTTTACAAAATAGTTCCATTATCAAAACATGCACAATCTTTTTATATGCACACTTTCTGTGGCTCCAGCTCCTACTGAGCATGTGCAAATGTGCACTTATATACATTTTGTGATTGGCTGAAGGTTGTCACATGATACAGGGTAAGGGAACATTAGATTAACTTTGAAATTTGTCAGACAATATTCTACTGCTCATTTTAAATTCAAAGTAAGTACTATTGCATTGTATTTGTATTGTGTATTTGTATTTATTGTTCCATTAATTCCAAGAACAACTGGACACACACACTACAGACTTTACCAGCCTAACACGGTTATATTTGGCACAGTCATTGTTTAAACGTTCTTTATACTTTACACAACTATTATAACTAAATAAATACATCTGCATATTATTTTTGTGATGAATGCATTATTAGATCAAGCGTTTATTTAGTTTTTACTGTCCATTTAACTGACTCTTTGCATGTGTCAGTTCTTGGGGGCGACTGTCCTTTGTGCTGTTTGCAAAATGCCTGGCACACACCGCCAGCTTCCTGCAGGGTCATATTACAATTACCACTTAACTATTAGACCTTGAGGATCCAACATATAATAAGTGACTTGCAGGCAAGAGAAATCAAATCTCTTTCATTTTTCTTGGGTGGACTTTGTCGCTAGTGAAATTACTTTTTAACCTCTTTCGCTTCTACCTATTGTTCTGCTTCATTTTCAGAAGATGAAACACTTATAGCGACGTGAGGAATGATACTGCAGAGAAAATGGAAATTTGTCTTTTTTTTCGGTGTTCCCATTTGCTCGCTTTATTATTATTTCATTTTTCTCTTGTTTCCTTATTAATGATTTTGGTTTCGTTTTTCTTACCTTGTGGCATTGCAGTAGGTCACCTTGTGATTCTCCCACCATTTTTCGCTGCATAGTTATAATATCCTTGATTTCTTCACAGTGTGTTGTATTTTCTTACATCTTTCATCGATCAGACAATATCTTGATTTCACCTTTGGCAGAGATTAATCACTGGTCATTGAAAACTCTCTGTTGTGATTTACTTTTTCTTAAAGGGACAGTCTACACCAGATTTTATTGTTTAAAAAGATAGATAATCCCTTTATTACCCATTCCCCAGTTTTGCATAACCAACACAGTTATAATAATACACACTTTACCTCTGTGATTACCTTGTATCTAAGCCTCTGTAGACTACCCCCTTAATTCAGTTCTTTTCACAGACTTGCATTTTAGCCAATCAGTGCTGATGCCTAGGTAACTCCACGGGTGTGAGCACAATGTTATATACATGGCACACATGAACTAACCCCCTCTAGTTGTGAAAAAAAAGTCAAAATGCATTCAGATAAGAGGCGTCCTTCAAGCGCTAAGAAATTAGCATATAAGCCTACCTAGGTTTAGCTTTCAACTAAGAATACCATGAGAAAAAAAGGAAAATTGATCATAAAAGTAAATTGGAAAGTTGTTTAAAATGACATTCCCTATCTGAATCAAGATTTTTTTTGACTAGACTGTACCTTAAATAATTTCTGACTGGACAAGAGACTAGTATAAGAGTTTTCAATTTAATTGCACATATTTTATATTTATACAGTAAAGAATTCTACAATCCTCCATTTAGAAATATTTAGGCATATTATTTTTATAGCTTTCACACTAAACCAACCTCCAAAAAAATAAGTGCCTTGACATGAGACAAAATTGTTTTTCCCTGAATGTGTTCCCCATGACTTGTTATACCAAATGCAGAGTATAAAATGTAGGAGAAATTGCTAATTTATGCTTCTTATTGCAAAATAAATAGTTGGATTTGCTCTTTGAAACCAAAGCCCATCAAATTAGGCTTGACTTGCTGACAGATCAGATCTTGATAGCTTATCACTCAAATGTTTCCCTTTCTTATCTTTGTCTCTGTACAATCCTTAGAAATAACAATTGAAAATTAAAATTTAAGAGCTTTTTCTCTTCCACCTCCCACTGTGAGTGTAATTTCTTCTGCTGGCTGTGTTTACATAGTTTCTCAAAAGCCTATACCTAGGTATAGAAACTTCAGTATAGGTAGGCATACTAAAGGCTAAATCAGATATTTCAAATACCAATAAAAAGGCTATTGAGCTATTTGTAAACAATTTAATACACTCCAGCAGAAAAAATAGATAGTTCAGAACAAATTAAAGGAGATAATGTTTTTGGGTAAACTGTCCCTTTAAGTTTCTACTAATGATTGTTTCTTAGTGAGGGAGGTATATTTAGTGCATGAATATTCTTTAGTTTTGCAATATTGGTTATCTACAATGTAAAGCACACATTTTATATAAAACAAAACACAAATGGATGAGATTATCAAAGGTGTGCAGAGTCACTTCTGATCTTCTCCTCTATTCACCAACGAAATATCCCAACCCACTAACCTCAATGCAGGTCTCAAAACCCTTCCTTCAAGTTCTTTCATTCAAGGTTTCTATTTTCTGACTTGACTGTATTGCCTTACTGTTTGTGAACAGACTTAACCTGACATTTTAGGGGTTTCATTCTACACCCCCAAAATGTTGACTTCAATAACCTACATAGGTTGGATTTTGCTTAGTTTTCTAAAACATAGAGCAAATTAAATCAGTATAATGACTTTGTCATGTGTGATGCAGAATTTTCTTTCACTACCAAATAATATCAGTTTATGATATGCAGGCAATTATAGGAGCATGATAACCCAAAGTTTGTCTTTTATGATTCAGACAGAGAATACAATTTAAGACAAAAAATTCTAATTGTCTTTTATCTGATAACATTGTTAAAAGTTTGTTTTTTTTTTTGCAAAACTGCTGCCGTATAGTTTTATTTTATTCCATTTCACATAATTTTATATGTTGATTTTTTTTTTTACGTCCAGATGCTTAATTGCAATCATACATTAACATTCAGATGATCATATTTTAGTTTCCTGGTTTAAAATTTGATTTAAAACATATTTTAGTTAGAAAATTGTATTATTTATTAATATGTGAATTGAGTATGTGCAAAACTACTCCCCCCCCCATTCCCTGCCTGGTAAATTTGAAAAAAAATTAAAAAAATCTGTTGCATGCATAATATACAGCTGGTATACAAATACTATGCTGTGATACTAATACTCATTATTTACTAATCATCTTTAGGTTTTCCCCTGAAATCAGTGGGGTATTTATATTTGTACTGCCCTAGGTACTGGGAAATCTGCAATCTTCCAAGCCCTACACCCCAAAAAACTTGGCTCACATTTGCTGTGTATATTTCTTTCATCTGAAGGCCAGGGGCATATGGAGAGCTCGTGCACCCCCACTGGACAGCCAGTGATCTTTAAATTGTACTAAAACTTGTAAATAAAACATTTGAGCACAGGAGGCAGATAGCATCATAATGTAAAACTATGGCTAAAAACTAGCAGCCCTCCCTAAAAACGAGCTGCCCTCCCTAGATCCTACTGCCCTAGGCACATACCTACTTGCCCTAGGTCAATATACTTCCTGCCTGAAATGAGTAAATTCTTCAAGATGTAATTGGGAAAAAGAGACGTGCTGATGCTGCCTAGTTACTCACCTTTGCCATCTTACAGCTTAACAATATATTTTTTAAGTTAAAGCTAATTAATTCATTATTTAAACCAATAGGGAATACAAGTTTGCACACGTGACACAAATGTTTTAGTTGTTCATGTTTTAAAAGGGACAACTCCCGCAGTTTCACTGATGGTCAGGGATAGGACTACATGCATAAAAAAAATGTTTGATTCAGCATTAGAATTTCCAGTTTCCAAAAAAATTCAAAACTGCTACAAATGTTTTAATACTCTTTAAAATACAATATAGAAAGAGGGGGAAGAGACATAAACCTTTTAACTCTTCTGTAAACGAGCACTGGGCGCTAAGCAGCAGTTTATAATCTGATGTAGGAGTTAATCTTGGCTCAGTTTCTCAGTATTCAACAAGGTCATAAAAACACAGGATGCTGGTTGCCAGGAGATCACCTTGGGCATAATGTAAGTCTGCTGGACTTGGATAGATATTACATCCTACAAGAGAACGAAACAGCCAAACACCACAGCTGTCTTTTACAATTTTAATGATTCGCCACATTCACTTTTAACACTCACAGAGATTTTTTTTCAGGGTTGCAGGGTACAAACCAAAGTTAAAATGTCCTAAACACGGGAATCCATGTTTAAAATGGATGGCAGATCAGTAGCCAGAGAGTATAACCTCACAGTGATTCATTCAGTTGTCTGTGGGTTTTTTTTAACCAGTTTATGTTAAATAAGCTAAAAACAGCAAGGATACATATGAGCATGTAGTTTTTAGAGTGGAGAGAGGCAAAGGTGATTGATTACATTGTTTATTTGTTGGTGCAATCATTTTTTTCTTTGTTGCATTCTATTGTTCAGTAATAGCTACAAAATAACAAATCCTGCATGCATAGCTGTAGTTTAGGTGGAAAATCACTACCATTTTTGAAAGAACGCTCACTGAAACCCCTTTTTATGTCTGTGTAATTGCTGATACCAATGGCATCTCATCTTGTGAGACTACTTAAAATAACAGGACACACATGCAGATACCAAGAGAACTATACAAAGAACACCAAGAGAATAAAACTGTGATAATAGTTTATTAATATTGCATGCTTTAATTGTGACTTCATACCCCCTCTGATATCAGCATATGGAGGTTTTATGCAGGGGCTTTATTAGATATCTGGGGGAATCGAATCTTAAACCAGTGTCACTTTGTTCAGCAACACATCAGTTAGCCTATATATATATATATCTTTTGGAACAAAAATCAAAAGTGCTTTGACTGAATATTAAAAAAGTGTATCTTCAATGACAGATTCCTCATCCAGCAGTGTGACACAAGGCACATTTCCCCTGTCTTTGTACATGGTGCAGAGGTCATGTAAACCTGCTGTCCATTTCTTTTCTTTATTCTGCACATTCTGTAGCTGTCTGCATGTTACTGTCAAGTCTGGAGACAAATCCAGCTTTGGGCTTTATCTGGCATGGGGAGGCAAAGGTTTATGATGTTTCCTGAAGTAGACTAGTTTATCTTTTAAGTCTAGGAACCTTTGTATCTAATTGAAATAGTTTAGTACCTGGCTTCCAACAGTGATCTCTGTCTAGCCTGGTCTCCATTCCAGATCCAATGGTTTGTGCTCAAGTTGTAACAGACTCACACCCTTCCAATTTATCTTTAATTATTTAAAAAAAAAAAAAAATTACTTCTTTATACTGATTTTATATTTCAAATAGTTGTGTTCTCTTCTGGTGAAACATTCAGTAATTTTCTGTGTTTCTAGTTTATTGCATTATTTGAAAAAAAAATAATACCTTTTGCAAGGAAGAGAATAGGTTGAAGCTATATTTTTAAGGAACATTTGTGAATTTTCTTGTATGTATTTGGTAGCACATAAAATACTTTTCCCAACCGTCCCTATTTGAGAGGGACAGTCCCTTATTCTGAGCTCTGACCCTCTTAGACAGCCATTGGTCTTTATTTGCAGAATTGCCCTTAGTTCCGCCCATAGACCATCCAGACACACCCACTGACCACCCAGATCCGCCCACTAACCACATGTGACCCTGCAGCTCCCATCACACCCCCATACCGAGGCACAAATGTTAGAAGGTATGGGATTGTGCCAAAGTCAGAGTGAACAGTTTCAGATAATAATATGAAATGCTCAATAATACATAGTAAAACAACTTTATAGTATACTTTATTTGTTATTTATGTTGCCCCCTTTACTTGTAATGTAAGTCTGGTAATTGTGGATTTTCCGAGCCTTTACACGCCTAACCTTGCCATCTCTGTTCCTAACTAGCAGTTTGTTATCTTATCGTATCTGCCGATTCCAAACTATGGAGATTTGCTAACACAATGACAGTGGTGAGCCTTGTCATCTCCAGTCTCAAGTCCAGATGGCTCCTCCACAAAAGGAAAGTGGTGGGTGACATTTAACCATTGAAATACAATTCCAGCAAACAAGGTGTTAATTTGTTCTAAAATGTCCAGACTGCTGATATATCAACCTGCTCTTAGACTGCAGAAAAGCACTATTATTAGAATAGAAGGTTATGTTTATTCAACTTTCCAAGCCAGTAAACAACAAAAATACCATGGTAAAACAATCATTCTTAAGGGGTCATTAAATACAGCAGAATTGAATAACTGACAAATACACAATACAAAGGCAATGTGCACTTCATTTGAATTTTAAATGAGCAATAGAATATTTTCTGGCAAATTTCAAAGTTAATACAATGTTCCCTCCCCCTGTATCATGTGACAGTCATTAGCCAATCACAAAATGCACATACATATAAACTATGAATTATTGCACATGCTCAGTAGTAGCTGGAGCCTCAGAATGTGTGCATTTAAAAAGAATGTGCACATTTTGATCATGGAAGTTTTTTTGTTTTTTTTAATTGCATTCTTTATCTGAATCATTAATTAATTTTGACTTTAGTGGCCTATTAAAGGGCCACAATAAAATGTGTGCAAGAGCAATTTATCTATGAATATAAGCAAAGCAGCCTTTAGTAAAACCTGTTGCTGTGCCAGAAGCATATGCACATATGCACATGCAATGTGCCTCTCCAGAGACCAGTGAACATACAAGCCCCCACCCTACTCTCTTAGCAGCCACATTATTTAAATGAAGCAGTAATAACTGTACTTGCAGTAATTTTGCTAACACAAATGTATTGTAAAATAGCACATTTTAATTTTGACCATTATGTCATGGTGGTAGTTTTATGATGGAGCTATGCACCCCAATGAATTACTATATCACCCAAAAACCTCAAAGGCATCAAATATAATCTAGAATTGTTCAAAGGAAGGCTAACTAACTAAAGTAAAAAAATCTCACTTAACAGAAAGACTTGATGATAGCGTTAATATTTATAGCTTATAGGGACTGTGAGCACTTGCTGTTGCTATATAAAATGTGTGATTAGGCAGTATACCATTATTAGTTTTTTGTTTCACTCACTTACCCTGTAATTTATCTTTGTCAATTAAGATTTCTCCTACATTGGTGTGTCCGGTCCACGGCTTCATCCTTACTTGTGGGATATTCTCATTCCCTACAGGAAATGGCAAAGAGAGCACACAGCAAAGCTGTCCATATAGCCCCCCCTCTGGCTCCGCCCCCCAGTCATTCTCTTTGCCGCTCTGAACAAGTAGCATCTCCACGGGGATGGTAAAGAGTATGTGGTGTTAGTTGTAGTTTTATTTCTTCTATCAAGAGTTTGTTATTTTAAAATAGTGCCGGTTTGTACTATTTACTCTACAACAGAAAGTGATGAAGATTTCTGTTAAAAGAGGAGTATGATTTTAGCACCAGTAACTAAAATCCATTGCTGTTCCCATGCAGGACTGTTGAAACCAGAGAACTTCAGTTGGGGGGAACAGTTTGCAGGCTTATCTGCTTCAGGTATGATCTGTCACTTTTCTAACAAGACACAGTACTGCTAGAAGACTGTCAGTTTTCCCTTAGGGGATAGGTAAGCCATTTTCTTAAGACTCAGTTACAGAATTAAGGCTTATATCTTGGGCTCTATGCTGGTTGACACTATTGTGGGCTAAATCGATTGATTTTTATCATATTTAGATTGACATTGGAGTGTTTGGTAAACTTTAAAACACTTTTGGGGACGTTTATTTGCGCCTGGCAGTTGGTTAGACGCCTAATCTTGTCAGAAAGGCCCCTTCACTCTGGAATGCAGAGGGAGGAGGCCTCATTTTCGCGCCTCAGTTGCGCAGTTGCTTCTCTAAGACAGTGCATGCAGCTTCATGTGAGGAGGTCCAGTGGCTTAGAAAAGGACCCGAAGAGGCTTATTTCTGTTGTTAATAACCCCTAAGGAAGGTAAAAGCCTCAGCAAAGTCTGTGGCAGGGACTGTAGTGTGTTTTAACCGGTCAATTGGGATTATTAGCTCCGGTTTGGTCATTTAAGGGTTAAAAGACTTGAAATTTGGTGTGCAATACTTTTAAAGCATTAAGACACTGGGGTATAAATTTCATAAGGATCGGATATTTCCTTGATGGTTTTTCGATCATTCAGAAATAAAGTGTGCCCTTTTTATTATTTAAAGAGACAGTAACTGTTTTTGTTTGAAATTGTTTTTATTGCATATAAACCTGCCTAAGTCTGTTTAACATGTCTGTACCTTCAGATAGCCTATGTTCTGTGTGTATGGAGGCCAAGGTGGTTCCCCCATTAAATGTATGTGCGAATTGTGCCATAGCGTCCAAACAGAGTAAGGACAGTACTGTCACATTTCATAATGTTGCCCAAGATGATTGTTTAAATGAAGGTAGTGGGGATAGTTCATCATCCTCTCCTTCTGTGTCAACACCAGCTTTGCCCGCGCAGGCGATACCTAGTACATCTAGCGCGCCAATGCTTGTTACTATGCAGCAATTAACAGCAGTAATGGATAATTCTCTAGCAGCTCTTTTATCCAAACTGCCAACATTTCCTAGAAAGCGTGATTGCTCAGTTTTAAATACAGAGGATGAGCAAGTAGGCGCTGACGATAATTTATCTGTTATGCCCTCACATCAATCTGAGTTGGCAGTGAGGGAGGGTCTGTCTGAGGGAGAAATTTCTGATTCAGGTAAAGTTTCTCAGCAGGCAGAACCTGATATCGTGGCATTTAAATTTAAGCTAGAACATCTCCGCGCTCTGCTTAAGGAGGTGCTAGCTACCCTTGATGATTGTGATACTTTGGTAATTCCAGAGAAGTTGTGCAAGATGGACAAATTCTTAGAGGTCCCAGTGCACGCTGACGCTTTTCCTATACCCAAAAGGGTGGCGGACATAGTGACTAAGGAGTGGGAGAAGCCAGGCGTACTTTTTGTTCCCCCTCCTATATTTAAGAAAATGTTCCCCATTGTCGACCCCAGAAGGGATGCATGGCAAACGGTCCCTAAGGTAGAGGGGCAGTTTCAACGTTAGCTAAGCGCACAACTATTCCTATAGAAGACAGTTGCGCTTTCAAAGATCCTATGGATAAAAAATTGGAAGGATTGCTTAAAAAGATTTTTGTTCAGCAAGGTTTCCTTCTTCAACCAATTTCGTGCATTATTCCTGTCACCACGGAAGGTCTTTTTGGTTCGATGAACTAGAAAATTCGCTCCAAAAGGAGACCCCATATGATGAGGTCATGGACAGAATTCACGCACTAAAGTTGGCTAATTCCTTTATTTTGGATGCCGCTTTTCAATTGGCTAAATTAGTGGCGAAAAATTCGGCTTTGGCTAAAATCTTGGTCGGCAGATGTGTCGTCCAAAACAAAATTGCTTAATATTCCTTTCAAAGGTAAGACCCTTTTCGGGCCAGAATTGAAGGAGATTATTTCAGACATCACAGGGGGAAAGGGCCATGCCCTCCCACAGGATAGGCCTTTCAAGGCTAAGAATAAGTCTAATTTTCGTTCCTTTCGCAATTTCAGGAACGGACCGGCTTCTAACTCTGCAGCCTCTAGACAAGAGGGTAACACTTCCCAGCTTAAACCAGCATGGAAACCATTGCAAGTCTGGAACAAGGGAAAACAGGCCAAGAAGCCTGCTGCTGCTACCAAGACAGCATGAAGGGGTAGCCCCCGATCCGGGACCGGATCTAGTAGGGGCAGACTTTCTCTCTTTGGTCAGGCTTGGGCAAGAGATGTTCCGGACCCCTGGGCACTAGAAATTGCCTCTCAGGAGTATCTTCTAGAGTTCAAGGAGCTTCCTCCAAGGGGAAGGTTCCACATGTCTCTCTTATCTTTAGACCAGATAAAGAGACAGGCATTCTTAAATTGTGTAGGAGACCTATTAAAGATGGGAGTGATACTCCCAGTTCCAACAGCGGAACAAGGTCTGGGTTTTTACTCAAACCTGTTTGTAGTTCCAAAAAAAGAAGGAACTTTCAGACCAATTCTGGATTTAAAAATTCTAAAAAAATTCCTCAGAGTTCCATCATTCAAAATGGAAACCATTCGGACGATTTTACCAACGATCCAGGAGGGTCAATATATGACTACCGTGGATCTAAAGGATGCATACCTGCATATTCCTATCCACAAAGATCATCATCAGTTTCTGAGGTTCGCCTTTCTGGACAAACATTATCAGTTCGTGGCTCTTTCATTTGGTTTAGCCACTGCTCCCAGAATTTTCACAAAGTTGCTAGGGTCCCTTCTAGCGGTCCTAAGGCCGAGGGGCATTGCAGTAGCACCTTACCTAGACGACATTCTAATTCAAGCATCATCCCTTCCCAAAGCAAGGGCTCATACAGACATTGTTTTAGCCTTTCTCAGATCTCACGGGTGGAAGGTGAACATAGAAAAGAGTTCCCTGTTTCCATCCACAAGGGTTCCCTTTCTGGGAACAATAATAGACTCGGTAGAAATGAAGATTTTTCTGACAGAGGTCAGAAAGTTAAAGCTTCTAAACGCTTGTCGAGTTCTTCAATCTATTCCTCAGCCCTCCATAGCTCAGTGCATGGAGGTAATAGGACTAATGGTTGCGGCAATGGACGTGGTTCCTTTTGCCCGAATTCATTTAAGACCATTGCAACTGTGCATGCTCAAACAGTGGAATGGGGACTATGCAGACTTGTCTCCCCAGATTCAAATGGACCAGAAAACCAGAGACTCACTCCTCTGGTGGTTGGCTCAGGATCACCTGTCTCAGGGAATGAGTTTCCGCAGACCAGAGTGGATCATTGTCACGACCGACGCCAGTCTCTTAGGCTGAGGCGCGGTCTGGGACTCCCTGAAAGCTCAGGGTCTATGGTCTCGGGAAGAGTCTCTCCTCCCGATAAACATTTTGGAACTGAGAGCGATATTCAACGCGCTCCTGGCTTGGCCTCAACTAGCGAAGGCCAGATTCATAAGATTTCAGTCGGACAACATGACGACTGTAGCGTACATCAATCATCAGGGAGGAACAAAGAGTTCCCTGGCGATGAGAGAGGTAACCAAGATCATCAAATGGGCGGAGGATCACTCTTGCCATCTATCTGCAATTCACATCCCAGGAGTGGACAACTGGGAGGCGGATTATTTGAGTCGTCAGACTTTCCATCCGGGGGAGTGGGAACTTCAACCGGAGGTCTTTGCCCAATTAATTCAACTATGGGGCATTCCAGATATGGATCTGATGGCGTCTCGTCAGAACTCCAAGGTTCCTCGCTACGAGTCCAGATCCAGGGATCCCAAGGCGACACTGGTGGATGCATTAGTGGCGCCTTGGTCGTTCAATCTAGCTTATGTGTTTCCACCGTTCCCTCTCCTTCCCAGGCTAGTAGCCAGGATCAAACAGGAGAAGGCTTCGGTGATTCTAATAGCTCCTGCATGGCCACGCAGGACTTGGTATGCAGACCTGGTGAATATGTCATTGGCTCCACCATGGAAGCTACCTTTGAGACAGGACCTTCTAGTACAAGGTCCATTCAAACATCCAAATCTAGTTTCTCTGCAACTGACTGCTCGGAAATTGAACGCTTGATTCTATCTAAGCGTGGGTTTTCGGAATCTGTTATAGATACTCTGGTTCAGGCCAGAAAACCTGTGACTAGGAAAATTTACCATAAGATATGGCAAAAATATATCTGTTGGTGCGAATCCAAGGGTTACTCATGGAGTAAAATTAGGATTCCTAGGATACTCTCCTTTCTCCAAGAGGGTTTGGATAAAGGTTTGTCAGCTAGTTCTCTAAAAGGACAGATATCTGCTCTGTCTGTCTTGTTGCACAAACGTCTGGCAGTCGTGCCAGATGTACAAGCGTTTGTACAGGCGTTAGTTAGAATCAAGCCTGTCTACAGACCTATGACTCCTCCATGGAGTCTAAACTTAGTTCTTTCAGTTCTTCAAGGGGTTCCGTTTGAACCTTTGCATTCCATAGATATTAAGTTACTATCTTGGAAAGTTCTGTTTTTGGTTGCTATTTCTACTGCTAGAAGAGTTTCTGAATTGTCTGCTTTGCAGTGTACTCCACCCTATCTGGTGTTTCATACGGATAAGGTAGTCTTACGTACCAAGCCTGGTTTTCTTCCAAAGGTGGTTTCCAACAGGAATATTAACCAGGAAATAGTTGTTCCTTCTCTGTGTCCGAATCCAGTTTCGAAGAAGGAACGTTTGTTACATAACCTAGATGTAGTTCGTGCTTTAAAATTCTATTTAGAAGCAACAAAGAATTTCAGACAGACATCTTCTTTGTTTGTCGTTTATTCTGGTAAGAGGAGACGTCAGAAAGCTACTGCTACCTCTCTTTCCTTTTGGCTAAAAAGCATCATCCAATTAGCTTATGAGACTGCCGGCCGGCAGCCTCCTGAACGAATTACAGCTCACTGTACTAGAGCTGTGGCTTCCACATGGGCCTTCAAGAATGAGGCTTCTGTTGAACAGATCTGTAAGGCAGCGACTTGGTCTTCTCTGCATACTTTTGCCAAATTTTACAAATTCGATACTTATGCTTCTTCGGAGGCTATTTTTGGGAGAAAGGTTTTGCAAGCTGTGGTGCCTTCCGTTTAGGTTACCTGACTTGTTCCCTCCCTTCATCCATATCCTAAAGCTTTGGTATTGGTTCCCACAAGTAAGGATGAAGCCGTGGACCGGACACACCAATGTAGGAGAAAACAGAATTTATGTTTACCTGATAAATTTCTTTCTCCTACGGTGTGTCTGGTCCACGGCCCGCCCTGGCTTTTAGTCAGGTTTAAAATTTTTATTTTCTGTACACTACAGTCACCACGGCACCTTATAGTTTCTCCTTTTTCTCCTAACCGTCGGTCGAATGACTGGGGGGCGGAGCCAGAGGGGGGGCTATATGGACAGCTTTGCTGTGTGCTCTCTTTGCCATTTCCTGTAGGGAATGAGAATATCCCACAAGTAAGGATGAAGCCGTGGACCGGACACACCGTAGGAGAAATTTATCAGGTAAACATAAATTCTGTTTTTCTATTTCTGAGGATTGGAAGTGTGCCTGGTAAGATTCACAAGCCTAACTCTGCCACATATATGTCCCTAATTGTCCTCAGAAGAGATTTCCAGATATAGGACATTTGCTAACAAAATGATAGAGTACAATAACAAATTCTGATTGGCTCATCCTAATAATGCAAGTTGTAAGTGAAGTTTGGCTATTGAAAAAACAGTTGCAACAAATGAAGGTGCTAATGCATTCAAATATTGTTTTTCTTATTTAACTACTTAAATTATTGCAATACTGCAGCAAAATATTGTAAATAAAACAAATTTAGTGTCCCTTTAAAGCAAAACAGGTAGAGAGGTGATATGATGGAAACCTTGAAGTATATTAAATGGACTTTAAAGTCAAAATGTAATTTTTGTTATTTAGAAAGAGATTGCCAATTAAAAAATCATACTTACAATTATTTTAATGATCAAATTGTGCACAGCCTTGTTTATGTATACTTTTTGAGACACTACCTCCTACAAAGCATGTGCAAGTATTAACTGTAAATACTATGATTGGCAAATGATACAGGGGACAGGGAAAATAAGGGAAACTTTAAATTTGTGAAAAATCTACAGTACATTTTAAATTGTAAGTGTCTATGCATTATTATTGTAGAATGCATGCATTGATTATCCAATTATAAGGTGGTCCTTTAAGAGATTAAACAAAGCTGAGACTGAAAGATTATTTTTTTTAAAAAAGACCAACACCAAATCAACACTGCTGGAGAGTAGCAGGATCACAAATAAACATTTCTTGAATTATGGAGTAGACTTTCAGCAAAAGTGGTTAAAAACGTTTAATATAATTCAATAATGCCTGAGATCTGTATAAAATAATCCTAAAATTTAACTAAAGGGATACTAAACCAAATTTTTTTTCTTTCGTGATTCAGATGACTCCTATAATCATTTTTTTTCTCTTGGTATCTTTATTTGAAAAGCAGGAATGTAAACCTTAGGACTGACTCTTTTTTGGTTCAGAACCTGGGTAGCACTTGCTGATTGGTAGCTAAATGTAGCCACCAATCAGCAAGCGCTACCTAGAGGGCTGAACCAAAAATGGTCCAGTTCCTATGCTTACATTCCAGCTTTTCAAATAAAGATACCAAGAGAACAAAGAAAAAATTATAATAGGAGTATATTAGAAAGTTGCTTAAAATTGCTGCGCTATCTGAATCATGAAAGAAAAAACAATGGGTTTTATTTCCCTTTAAGTGTACATTTCAGAAGGAATAGACTCTTTGGAGCGTCTAGTTCTCATGTGCCACTGTCATATAATCTAGGTGACCTTGGACCTTGATGGTCAGACCTTCTGTTATATCCAGTCTACCTTTTCTTTCTAGCTGCTTTAGTATGCACTGATTAGGGCTCACAGTATGTAGCAGCATCACTAGAGATCTTTGTGGGTACCCTTTTAATAAACCCATTTGCTTATTTGTGTAAATTCTCCTCCAGCCTTGATCTTGAACGAGTTATCAAGGGTTAATTCAATATTTCAGGATTGTCTTGCAGTTGTTAGACACTTACAAGTGCAGTAAAATAAAAAAATAAAAACCCATCGGCTCAAGCAACATAACCTGTAGGAGTGAAATGTCCCGCTCGCACAGAATGGCTCTGCTGTGACTTCAATTGGGTTTCTTTTGTCCTTTTCATTTTGTGGGTAATTAAACTATTTCTCAATCTGAGAAATGATAGGCAAAGAGTGACATACATGAAGGTATTTTAATTGCTAATTTCAGGGTAGAATTTATCACTCCTCGTGTTCCTAAATGAGAACTGTGAATCGTTTTTTTCTCCTCTTTTTGAAGCACTTCTATTCTAATATCGACTGGCTGAACCATGCTTGGATCAAAGCATATTGGGATTTAATTAAATAAGACTGCATGACAAAGCTCTTAGGCTCAAAATACAGCATTTGTGCAAGGTGGCTACTTGCAGTAATAATGTATATTTAAAGTACCTATATTAACAGTTTTGTGTCTTCTTGGATATACGGAGTACATAGGCTTTTTTTTATTTACAAGATGATTGATAGACAGACAGATAAACATACAGATGGATAGACAAACAGACAGACAGACAGAGGGATAGATAGAAAGATTTTACAATTTATATATATGATTATAGATAGACAGATATGATGATAGATAGACAGATATGATGATAGATAGATAGATATATGATAGATAAACAGACATTTAGACCGATAGATAGATAGATATCTAGATGATGGATAGATAGATAGATGATTGATAGATAAATAGATAGATACCTTAATGTTATGTTGCCAAGATAATGCAATATAAAAATTGTCATAAACTATGAACATTAAGCACATTTTGTATATGACCGAGCCTAGAATGTTCTTGTTTGTATCTGCATTCACTCTTGAACATAAAGTTACAATTTAGTAACTTTCGGAATAATAAATAGAAAATAAAATATCTAATTGCTAAACTAGCTGGTGGTACGGAGCTGCAATGATATCGGGTCTCTCATTCGGTTTCTCTTGTCTGTCCCCATGGAAACCGAGTTCAGAGGGTCACTTTCTGTACGCCTACAGCAACCTGAGACCGTGGGAACAGGTGATCTTTGTGTGTCTGCGCTTCTGTAACAAGAAATATTCCCTATTGTGCAAGTGGCAGAGGAATGGAGAACTCTTTGAAATACTTTGCGCTTCTGTCACCAGGATCCTTTCACGACAGACCAAAGTAAAATCTATAGAAAGATATTGTACGCAAGATCTAAAGCCGCAGCTTATTGTTTTATTCCATTCTAGGTATAAACTTGCACACAATAAGATTTTTACTGCATTGTGTGTACAACTAAAGATCATTTATTTTACAGCAAATGTTACAACCGAAAAGGAAGTTCCACTATTACTAATTTCTATTATCATTTTAGGGAAATGTGTTTAACATTTAATCCAGAGTAAAGGTGTCCTATTTCAACCAGTAGTTTATTTTTTTTTCTCCTTTATAAAAATACAAATTTGACTTCATTATTTCTTAGAACAGCTGATATATATTTACAAGATCTATGTGAAATGTGTTTTATTATTATTATTATTATTATTACTAATATTATTATTTATAATATTAATAGTAATTATAATCATATAGAGAGTTGTTTTCTTATGTTAACCCTTTACAGGAGCCAGATGGTAAAACTGAATTTTTACACTGGGTGCCGCCATTTTGGAGCTTGATGTGGTTTTTCACTCTGTGACAGAAGTGTTGAACACTCACAGATCAGTGATGGAATCTTTTTCACACAAAACAGAGTGTGCGCTAACCGGCTCCTCTTCTTCACAGAGCACTGGCCGCTCTTAAAGTTACCTCATGTACAGTGGGTTCCAAGGCCTACACCAAAGGACATTTTCCTTTATTACAGGCCCTGGTAGTCACTGCACTAGGCCTAATAGTGTGGCTGGGGCTCTGTGAAGAAGAGTAGAAGGTTAGAGCTTAACAAAATGCACATCTCTATTACACACACATATCTACAAAATACACATAAACACCTTCAAGCCCTTCCCAGTTCAAAACCTTGTCATATACCATATCCCTTTAAATCACTTTTAACACATTTATTGCAATAGCATATATACTGTGTGTGTATATATATATATAATTTGAAAAGCATAGTTTAAACCCTACTGTAGAACTTTACTATTGACCTTCGGTTTAGTGCACCTTTGGGTTAGACCATCTTAGATTTAGAGCTCAAGCGATAGCCTAAATAAAATTTTCAGAGCGCCTCCATAGCAATCTATTGTGTGAGGGATTTAGCTTTCTCTCAAGCACTAATATTTTACTATCAACTTGTAATATGAGAGTAAAACTTAAATCGATATGGATTGCGCTCTAGTGATGTAAGCATACCATAGCTCCACTTATAATCTAGGCCACAGTTTTCAAAAAGTTCACATCACACATTTTTCTTTATTTTATGGGGGGGTTTGAAAAAAAAAAAAAATGTTAGCTGAAGTCTGCGTAAATCAGTAATTTAAAAAAAACTGTATTAATTTATACAAAATCCCTCTTGACTGTAACATAATAGGAAACAATATAAATGAATCTAAGCAAATTAGAAAGTTCAATGAAGAAGTATTTTTACAGAAAAAGGTGACATTTTGATAAAGTAATTCCTTTATACAGTAAAATCTCATGGTCCCGAATGTGCTTTACAGAGCAGTATTTATTTTATGTACAAGTAAGAAATTAAATGTGTTTTATTTACAGTACAACTATTTAACCCTTTTGTTGTTAACAAAAACTGCTACACCGTGCGATACTGCTCTCTGTGTGTCGTTAAAGACGTTTATCTCAAATCTACAGAAGAACATAGAACATAGTTGCCTTTATATGAGAAATAAAACAGAATACAAATATATTGACCTCGCCCATACAGTTGCTCATCCAAAACACTGAAATGTAAACTGCACTGAATTAGATAAAAATATTAAACAATAAATAAATCAGTCAAATGTGAAGACTGCATATTACAAAGTATAGATACACTCATAATAACACCATCTAATAAAAATTATTCAAAAAACTATTGCACACAAAAGTTATAAAGGCTCAAAGATAGGAGATCTCAGGTGTAAGAAAAGAAAAAGCAGGCAAAGGGCTTCAACTTTGAGATACATACATATACGTGTCTAAAGATGTTAAATGCATGTATATATATATATATATATATATATATATATATATATATATATATATATATATATATATATATAGTAAAGCAGGTATGAATCCCACGGACGGGCTCCGTGTTGCAGCCAGGATCCAAATGAAGCAGGCACACAGGTTTTTTCAAAAACACTCCGGTTTATTGGCAATATTGTTTACCAAACGTTTCGGCTCAAACACGAGCCTTTGTCAATGGTGTACAAAACCAAATGTAAAGACTTAAACAAAAACACACCTTAAATACCCACCAAGCCCAAGTGATAAACCAATCAGAGTGTGTATCCGCGGCACACCCACTTACACAAACCTAAAAAACATTTTGCCGGGCTCAATGTAGGCGTGACGTGACGTCATCACGTTACCGCCGTCCTAGGAAACATGCGTAACCATGGAGACAACGCATAAACATTGGTGTGGTGTGGGTGCGCAGACGGGTAAGACTCTGACAGGAAACAATTTAACAGTCGATCAAAAAGTGATCCAAATACCCCTACATAAAAATACAATAATAGAAAAGGTATCTATCTATATGCAACATAGAAGCAAACCTTATATGTAGCTTATAAGGCAACTAACGCTACCGTGACCCAAAGTATAAATAACTAATAGCACAGCCCTCTATACTCATGGTATCAAGGCATGTGGGGAGGTAGCTGGTGAGGGCGAAAAACAATCTAAAGCCCCCTATATATTAGAATAGGTATACATTGCATCATGCCTGAGGAGTAGGTAGAACTTAAGTCCTTGATGACTCCCAGTAGTTCACAACTCATTTGTGTTTATACCAACAGCCAAAGTCTATGTTAGCATTCAGGCCTCGAGGGGCAACTGTGTCCAATGTGAAAATCCAACGGGATTCCATTCTTAGTAGTGCCAATCCTCTATCACCACCACGTCTGTTGTAAGGTACATGGTCAATCAACATCACTCGTAGCGAGGAAACAGAATGTCCCGCAGTTGCAAAGTGTCATGCAACCGGTTGTTCTGATCGTCCTTTTTCAATCGCCTGACGAATAGCTGTTTTATGGTTAGCCAAACGTTCCTTGAATGCTGTCACCGTTTTGCCTATGTAAAATTTGGAACATGGGCAAATAATGGCATAAACCACATATTCCGATGTACAGGATAATCTATGCCTTATTTTGTACCTTTTATTGTTATGAGGGTGTTGAAAGGATGTCCCAGCAATAAGATTATTGCAAGTGACACAATTGCCACACTTGTAGCATCCTGGTTTCCCTCTTGTAAGCCATGTCTGTTTTTCATAACAGTGTATGGGATCACTGAGTACTAGTAGATCTCTGAGGTTACTTGCTGGCTTGTATACCACCCGGGGTACCGGAGCATCCACAAAAGGTAGGCTGGTGTCTTTGGAGAGCATCATCCAATTCTTCTTAATCACATTCTGGAGCATCCCAGATCCCGGAGTGTAAGTGGTTACAAAGTTCATTCGTTTGGGTTGTTCCGTGACTGTCCGTTTCGGGATAGTATCATTCTGGGTGAGTTTTATTGCTTCACTCTTTTGTTGATCTATTAACATTGGTGGATATCCTCTGTCCAGGAATTTTTGTGACATTTCTTCAAGTTGTCTCTCTTTTCGGGAGTCATCCGTGTTGTTCCAGACGACCCGCAGGAGTTGTGAGGAGCTAACACCATCTTTCTGAAATCTAGGGTGGAAACTTTGGTAATGAAGTATAGAGTTTTTATCTGTGGGCTTTTTAAACAAGGTGGTGTGTAGTTTATCACCATTGGATGTTTCTACCCTAAAGATTTCCAGGTCAAGAAAGTGAATCTGGTTGTTATTATGCTCCATTTTAAATCTGATCATGGAGTCAAGGGTGTTCAATCCTTCAACCCACTCGATGAGATTTTCAGGTGTACCACCCCAAATCAAGAAGACATCGTCAATATATCTGCGATACATTCTAATGGGGTTCTGTCTGGAGAAGATATTATATTTTTCATACATTGCCATATAAATGTTTGCATACGATGGGGCCATATTCGACCCCATCGCAGTGCCCATAATTTGTAGGAAATACTCATTTTCAAATCGAAAATAATTTTTCTCCAGGCAGAACTCCATCAGATGCAGCAGAAACTCCACAGGTGGACCAGTATATAGTGGGTTGTCAGTCAGGTTCTGTCGCCTTATAAGCTACATATAAGGTTTGCTTCTATGTTGCATATAGATAGATACCTTTTCTATTATTGTATTTTTATGTAGGGGTATTTGGATCACTTTTTGATCGACTGTTAAATTGTTTCCTGTCAGAGTCTTACCCGTCTGCGCACCCACACCACACCAATGTTTATGCGTTGTCTCCATGGTTACGCATGTTTCCTAGGACGGTGGTAACGTGATGACGTCACGTCACGCCTACATTGAGCCCGGCAAAATGTTTTTTAGGTTTGTGTAAGTGGGTGTGCCGCGGATACACACTCTGATTGGTTTATCACTTGGGCTGGGTGGGTATTTAAGGTGTGTTTTTGTTTAAGTCTTCACATTTGGTTTTGAACACCATTGACAAAGGCTCGTGTTTGAGCCGAAACGTTTGGTAAACAATATTGCCAATAAACCGGAGTGTTTTTGAAAAAACCTGTGTGCCTGCTTCATTTGGATCCTGGCTGCAACACGGAGCCCGTCCGTGGGATTCATACCTGCTTTACTGTTTGTTTCTCCTTAGTGAGAGCACCAGGTAGCTGACTTATTCGTGAGTGCCGTTCACCTCTGCAACTTTATATATATATATATATATATATATATATATATATATATATATATATATATATATGTACAACACATATATATTGTGACCTAGGATCGTGCAATCACACAGTCTTCGAAGCTGGAAACACCACACAAGGTTGTAGCTTTATAAAATATAGTCTGTTTATTAACAGGTCTGGCAAAAACAGGCAAAGTGAACATAAAGAAAACCAAAGAGGCTTGCTCCACTGAGCACTTACTAACAGGTATAACTGACTGCACTAATTTTTCACAAAAGATAAATGCACAGACCTTTCAAACTTTGTTTTTCCTTTAGAGATAATTCCTTTCAGTATCTCAGGAGAGTGTTGCAGTTTCCCTAACTGCTGGCATTCTGACTCTGAATCCCTGACTGGGGATTTTTATTAGCACCTTCTGTCAATTACCACATGCAGGTGAGTAGCTAGCTGGGTGAGACAGAATTCCTGGACTGGACTTTCTTAAATGATGTGCTGCCTGCAAACTGCAGGGTGGAGCACTGGCCCGCCTTACTCATCAAATGCTCCACCTCAGGGACCCAGAAATAAATCACATATTTTCTTTATGTGGTAAACAAACAAAACTATTCTCCCTGGGTTTGTCAGACCATACCCTGCACTGCAGCACTTTTGGGGGAATAAAGACACCTTCCAATAATATGCCTTGGGTTCTGTCACACATCCTTCCCCCCCAGCTGAGACCTAGTGGGGTGAGCGACCATGGCCAAAAGCGTATGCATACATGAAAGGCCATCAGCATTCCCTTGTTTACATCCTGCCCTGTGTTCTACTGAGAGGTGTTAGGGTGGCAAACTTAGGAACCAGCGTGTAACTCTACTATTATTATTCTTATTTTGACTCCATTTGAGAGGTGCATGATCAGTAAGTAGCCTAAATTTTCTGCCCAACAAATAATATTTGAGAGTTTCAATAGCCCATTTAATTGCTAGACACTTCTTTTCAACAATCAAATAGTTATTTTCTCTAGATTGAAGTTTCCTACTGAGGTATAGTATTGGGTGCTCTTCACTTTGACTTTTTTGGGAAAGCACTGCTCCAAGCCCTACATCAGAGACATCCGTCTGTAAAAAAAACTCCTTTGAAAAATCGGGGTGACTAACACCAGCTGTCTACAGATGTCTTCCTTGAGATTTTCAAATGCTTGTTCAGCTTCAGGGGACCATTTCACTATTACTGGAGCTTTTACTTTAGTGAGGTCAGTTAAAGGACCCGCTATAGTAGCAAAAATGGAGATAAACCTTCTGTAGTAGCCAACAAGCCCAATAAATGTTCTGACCTGTTTCTTCGTCATGGCCAATTCCTTATGGCTTCAACTTTAGCAAGTTGCGGCTTCGTTATTCCTCTTCCAATGGAATACTTGGCCTCCTCCAAGCCAATGGTACATTTACTAGGGTTTGCTGTCAGACCGTTATTTCTTATGGAACCATGTAGCCCAAAAGGTAACACCTTGTATTGCAGAGCCCATCTGGTGTAGAGAAGGCAGTCTTTTCCTTTGCCCATCCTGTAAGCGGCACTTGCCAATAACCTTTGGTCAAATCCAATGTGATAAGGTACCTGGCTCTCCTTAGACTCTCCACAAGTTCATCAACCCTTGGCATGGAGTATGCATCAAACTTGGATATTGCATTCAGCTTCTGGTAATCTTTGCACAACCTGATTGTGCCATCAGACTTTGGTACAAGCATGATTTGGCTACTCCAGTCACTTTGGGATTCTTCGATTACCCTAAGGTCCAGCATTTTCTTTACTTCTGATTTATTTGCTTCCCTTCGGGCTTCAGATATTCTATATGACTTTAGATTGTATCCTTTTTCCCGGTTCAGTGACAATGTCATGGTTTATTATTGTAGTTCTCTCTGGGACTGCAGAGAAAACATCTTTATTTAATCTGATTAAGTCTTTTACCTCCCTCTTCCTGTGGATAGTCAGAGTTTCTGAGATATTGACTACGGGTTCACTCTTCTCCATTGTAGGGAGGTCTGCTGTTCACAGCCACAAGTGTTTCTCTTTCTTTCCACGGCTTTAGTAAATTCACATAGAAAATCTGTACCTCCTTTCATCTCCCAGGCTGTCTTACTTTGTAATTTACTTCCCCCCCTCTGTCAATGACTTCATATGGTCCATGTCATGTTGCCAAAAATGTGTTTTCTATGGTGGGAACCAGGACTAGCACTCTATCTCCTGGGTTAAACACACACACACTGGCATTTCTGTTATAGCTGTTCTGCTGGTGCTGTTGGGCATTTTTCATGTGTTCTCTAACTATGGGCATAATGGCTGTCATCCATTCCTGCATCTGAGTTATATGTTCTATCACACTTCTGTGAGGGGTTGACTCCTGCTCCCAAGTCTCCTTAGCTATGTCTTGCAACCCTCTGGGGTGTATTCCATATAAGAGTTCAAAGGGCAAAAACCCAGTAGAAGCTTGAGGGACCTCTCTGATAGCAAACATTAAATAAGGCAAAAGGAAGTCCCAGTTTTTCTATCTTTATTAATTACTTTTTTGAGCATAGCCTTTAGTGTTTTATTGAATCGTTCTACCATCAATGAAGGAGATTACACAACTCCTTTGTAATTCTCAACATAAATGTAGTGCCTTGGTCTGTTAATATTTCTTTGGGAATCCCAACCCAGCTGAACATTAACATTAACTCCTTAGCAATTCCTTTTGCTGAAGTAGTACGCATGGGTATTGCCTCAGGCTAACGGGTAGCATAGTCTACTACTACTTATATGTACTGGTTTCCCCTTGCAGACTTTACAAGAGGCCCCACAAAATCCATACCAATGCATTCAAATGGGACCTCAGTTATGGGTAAGGGCACCAAGGGGCTATGGTATGCTGTAAGAGGGGCAGTTAATTGGTATTCAGGACAAGAAGAACAATAACTTGTGATAGATGCCATTACACCTGACCAATAAAACCTCCTAAGAATTCTCTCTTGTTTTTTTCAATCCCCAAGTTTCCCCCAAGTATGTGGCTATGTGCCAGGTTTATTACAGTGTGTCGATATGCCTGGGGTACTAATAAATGTTTGTCAGACTCCTTTCTTTCAACTCTGTACAATAAATCATTTTCCACTTCAAAGTATGGATAGATGAGGGCTTTATCAGGATTAACGGGAGTACCATTTCTTATGGAGATATGGTTTCTAGCCCCAGCTAAAGTTGGATCATCCCATTGTGCAGCCCTAAAGTTACTTGGGCTATCATCTTTATTAGATTGACCTGTATTATCCTGTTCAGTGTTACCTCCAACTAGGGTTTCCATAGGGGTTGACTGTTTCTCTCTAGCAGAAGTTATTTTGTCTAAGTCATCCCCCAATAAATCAAAAAAGGGAAAATCACAAACAGCACCCTCTACTGAATCCAGTGAATTTTTCTCAGCAGCATCACATAGATTCAAAAAATAGGGAAAATATCTATTATCATTTTATGGACTTATTTATATACTAAACCAACTCTATGATTTATAGGGCCATTTTGTGTCTCAATAAGTATTTCAGCAGTTGAATAATTGTGTATGTCCCCATGGACACAGGCAATATCTAGGTTCTGGTAATTATCAATAGGAGTATTTCTCAACAGACCCTTGTCTATGAGCGTAACCATGCTACCAGAGTCCAGTATAGCTTTAATTGTATTTCCTTCCACCCTTACAGAGCACAAAGGGTGGCCATTTAGACAATCATTTTTTGTAACTGCATATACTGAGCGAGAGTAGAATGAATAATTGTCCCTCTTATTGCCAACATTCCATTCCATAGCAACATCATTCTCAGGGCAGTCCTTTGCAAAATGTCCATACTCTTTACATTGAAAACATTTAATATTAGCATTAGACAACATATTTGAGGCTATGGTGGACTCTTCCTGTCTCACAAAACTCTGGCCCCTTGCTGTAATGTCCCTTGGGTTGTAGAAACCCATATGCTCTTCCCAAGACTCCCTTTTCCCCGGAACAGTCTTACCCAATTTACTGGGACTCTGGATCTTCGGGGTTCTAGATCTTTCTTGGTTGGGGATTTGTAGAAACTCTACTGCAGCCAAATAGCGTTCCACCAGGGCAACTAGACCACCAGCAGTTTTAGGTTTACTCTGGCTGACCCACCACTGTAGGGAAACAGGCAATCCTCGCAGGAACCGGTCCATCACGAGTTGTTCCACAATGTGACTAACTGAGTTTAAATCTGGCTGCAGCCATTTCCTGGCAAGATGTATCAAGTCAAACATCTGGGACCACATGGCTTTGTCTTGATTATAAGTCCAGGAGTGCAATCGCTGGGCCCTCACTGCTGTTGTTACTCCCAGGTGGGCCAAGATTTCTGCTTTTAGCTTTTTGTAGTCACTGGCCTGCTCAGGCTCCAAATCATAATATGCCTTCTGAGGTTCTCCACTCATAAATTGTGCAAGGAGGCTTGCCAATTCAGACGCAGGCCACCCTTCTCTTTCGGCTGTCCTTTCAAAAGCCATCAGGTAAGCCCCCACATCATCTGTAGCAACCATCTTTTGAAAATAGTTACTCACTCTCAGAGTCTTAGAACTATGTGGTATTTCTGCAGCGCACCTACCAGTCTCTCAGATAGGCCTTGGATCTCCTGCTGCATGGTATGTGTGATATTCTGCTGTTCCTCTCTTTTTGTTAATACCAGTTGTTAGTAATGCAATATTTTCTTGCTGGGAGTGGCCGTAGCCTGTAGTAAAGCCTTTACAACTTCCTCCATTTTTAAGTGTGGTATTGTTTCCTTAATAGACTATTAGTGTGTTTGCCCGCTGCCTCCGCCATATGTGACCTGGGATCTTGCAATCACACAGTCTTCAAAGCTGGAAACACCACACAAGGTTGTAGCTTTATAAAATATAGTTAATTTATTAACAGGTCTGGCAAAAACAGGCAAAATAAACATAAACAAAACAAAAGAGGCTTGTTCAACTGAGCACTTACTAACAAGTACAACTGACTGCACTAAGTAGCTTTTTACAAATGAAAGAAATGCATAGACCTTTCAAACTTTGTTTTTCCTTTAGAGATAATTCCTCTCAGTCTCTCAGGAGAGTGTTGCAGTTTCCCTTACTGCTGGCATTCTGACTCTGAATCCCTGACTGGGGATTTTTATTAGCACCTGCTGTCAATTACCACATGCAGGTGAGTAGCTAGCTGGGTGAGACGGAATTCCTGGACTGGACTTTCTCACATGATGTGCTGCCTGCAAACTGTGGGGTGGAACACTGGCCCGCCCTACTCTCCAAATGCTCCACCCCAGGGACCCAGAAATAAATCACATCTTTTCTTTATGTGATAAACAAACAAAACTATTCTCCCTGGGTTTGTCAGACCATACCCTGCACTGCAGCACTTTTGGGGGAATATAGACACCTTCCAATACTATGCCTTGGGTTCTGTCACAATATATACACACACATATATATAATATATATATGCACATTGTCCCATGTTGATCCATTTTTTTTAGATGTTTTAATTTTGATGAAATTTAGATCCTATAATACTGCAGCTTATTATGTTAAAGCTAGCTTAACATGCAAGGAGAGCTACTGTAGATTAAATATTATATATAATACATAATTATTTATACTTTTTGCCAATTTTATATGGTAATATGTATTAACTACAGCTCCTCTATATACATTCTTCTTAAGTTTATTTATATTTACTTTTTATCCTTATTTTTTATTATATATTTTTTAATTTAATTTATTTTTAAGTTATATATATTATGTATTTCTTTCTTTTAGATTTTTTATTATCTCTCTGTTTTGAAGTTATATATTAATTATGGATCTATGATGGATTTATTTATTCCCTCTCTCCCTCTCAGCTGTGCCTTTGTTATACATAACCCCAATATAAGGCCTCCTAAGGGTTAAGAGAGAAATAGAGGGGGTAAATCCATCCTCTACTTCTTATTGGTCCACACAGCCTATAAATTGTTACACACTGCTCTGAATTAATCACCTCTGATAAAGCGCATGTATGCCTGCGCGAAACATGTCAGGTATTCCAGTCTGTAATGACCCTCTGACTGTGGTTGAATAAATTGATACCTGATTTACAGCACTTTTGTTGTCTGGCAACAGTTTCCCTTTCTGCTTACTGTATATATATATATATATATATATATATATATATATATATATATATATATATATATATATATATATATATATATACACACATATATAGAAGTGCATTGGAGCCCTATGCGGTTAGGTAGATGAAAACATGTTAAAGCATATTTATGCAATATTCATCTTTAATAAATGTTTTAACTATGCATTACTGTAAATATTTCACATTCCAATGTTCTGCACATAGCAGAATATGTTCTAGGTTTTTATAAATGGATATTCATATATATATGTAGTGTATTGTGTGTGTATAGATATATGTAAAAATATGTATTTATGAATAAATAGTGTATTCTGTTATTTGAAGGAATTGGAATATGTGAAATATTCATGTCGGGTAGGCGCTTATGAGAATATAAGATCGGGTTTGTGTGGTATTAGGTTTTCTTTCGCAACTCGACAAGCTCAAAACAGCTTATTTTAACACAATTAACACTCGAGCAAAAGCGTTCATTTGTGCTCCACTCATAATGTCATAAAATGTAATTAATTTTTTTCATTATTCTGATGCAGGTCACAGATGCAAAAAATGTAGATAAAAATAGAACATCAAAGACCACGTGCCAGATTCCCACAATCAGGTATCCTTGCTAAGCTGCCTCTCAGGGCAGATTTTTGCAATGGGGAAACTTTTCAAGTACAATTATACCTAGATATGTGCATTTGAGCACTTCAGGTGCTAACAAAAGCAGAAGAAGGTGGCCACTAGGCGCATTTGGCTTTTTTTTAGAGCCAGTGTTCTATCATTTTTTGCTATCCCGTTAGATTTTATACTAGCGACACTTTGCATGCGCTAATTACGTCAGCACATTTCACAGATGATCCTAAAACATCTGTGGAATGCGCTGACATAGAAAAATCTTACGGGTAGCAAAAGAAAAAAACAAGAATGCAGGGGGGTAAAAATCCTCTCCGCTTTTGTGTTCTGGTTGTGGCATGGGGAGGAACTTTATGAAGTTCATATCCACATAGAGAGACAAAGTACTCTCAGTTGAAAAAGGGAAGCAGCTCTTTCAAGTTATGGACTAAATGTCTCGCTATGATGCTGGTTAAAAACATAATTTAAATGAGGCGTTCTCCCTTGTATAAAGGACAGGTCTTATGTGCCACCAGGTATCAGGCCATTGACATAGTAACTGCCATCATCTGGCTCAGAAAATCACCAAATAAAGTCCACCACAGATGGTCCTTCAGGACAAAGGCGCCCTCTGGAGGCTTCCGCTGATGGTTTAGGAGAGATACACCAGGATCAGCTCTTCTTGGAACAAAGTGGAGAAACTGCAAATATGAAAAAACAGAAAAAGGCGCTCCAATGGTGAAGAAGATCACAACACTTGTTGGAAATTGTATCAATACATCACTCTACAGAATGATACTCACAAAAGCAGCGCACTATGTGGCAGTGCAAGTCAGGCAGGATGGATAGATCAGAGCCCACCAGCTGGCTCACTCCAGATCATGGATATACCAATGGTTGCTGCAAAATAAAATGCAAGGAGGGAGGGGGAAGGGTACTCCAATAGTGCATGAAATAACTACAGAATAGAGAAAAATCCCAAAGACCCTCTAAAGAATATACTCACAAAAGTGGCGCACTATATTGCAGTGCAAGTCAAACCAGCTGGGATAATATGAGCCCACCAGCTAGCTCACTCAGGCAAATAGGTACCAGGCACTGCCTGAGGAAAGAGGGCCATAAGCACTTTGAAATATGTTGCAGATTATATTCAAGTTTAAAATATATTTTTTTGCTCCAATAAATAGTCCTCTATGCATAGAGGTTATTTTGGTTTTTATCCTAAACTGTGAGTGTTTTTTTTTTTTTTACTTTTATTTCATCTGTGGATCTGGTACCTGTTTGCCTGAGTGAGCTAGCTGGTGGGCTCATATTAACCCAGCTGGTTTGACTTGCACTGCAATATAGTGCGCCACTTTTGTGAGTATATTCTTTGGAGAGTCTTTGGGATTTTTCTCTATTTTGTAGTGATTTCATGCACTACTGGAGTACCCTTCCCCCTCCCTCCTTGCATTTTATTTTGCAGCAACCATTGGTATAGCCATAATCTGGAGAGAGTCAGCTGGTGGGCTCTGATCTATCCAGTCTGCCTGACTTGCACTGCCACATAGTGTGCTGCTTTTGTGAGTATCATTCTGTAGAGTGATGTCTTTTACATGATGAGTCACATACCCCCATAATACAACCATATGCGTATTGCTCAAATGATAGAGCGCGGGGTAACCCCTCTCATTCCTTCTACATCACCAAGAGGACAGTGAAACCCTTATTTAAAAAAGTTAATGCTCCTCTTTCAAATATATTTTCTAGTGACCATTGTCAATCTTGCAGATGATTGTCATAACAATAATATATACTACAAACCACCAGCCTGATGTGATAATATTGTCAATTGTTGTGAGTTTATTTGAGGTATGATCATCTTTATTTTTGTTGCTAATAAGTGATTTGCTAAATGATTGAATACAGAGTCATTTCTGTAGACAGTATATGCGCTTTCTTACAGCAAAGAGATCTCTATTTGATTGAACTGCCTTGAAAGTTACCAACATCTTAAAGAATGTTACACACAGTTCAGACATTTACAGGGACAGTCAAGGCTGCATCTAAAATAGTGTATTCTATAATTCATCACTTTTTTTTTTTTTTTTTGGAAATATGGATGTTCCTGCACTGAAAAATAATCTTTTTTATATTTATGCTTTTCTACCAATAGAACTATAGGAACATTCCTTATTTACCAGTGAGCAGAATGTCCCTTAGTTGTGCCCTAACCTGCATTTCTTTTTAGCTTCAATGCATTTGTTAATGCACAAAAATATATTTAATGTATTTGATTACTGTTCTTTTATATTTATTGCAAATTGTGTTAGTTTAAGGGCCATTAAATATAGGAAATGCAGCTCAATAGTATTCACTCACTAAGAGTTGTTGGAATATCAGATAGGAACAGTATTAATTTGTTAGCTAACAAACATATATATCATGCTATGACCTTACAGTATTATGTGTTTATATGTTTGTATTATCCCAGTCATTAGTATGTATAATTAGAGGACACTAGGTGCATATATCTGCTGCAGTTTGATTGTTAAATAATAAATGCAGCATCTTAAGAACCTGCAATTCGCTGATGGACGTTGTTTCTGTAATGCAGGGTCAGTATTCAGGTAATGATGAGATGTTTGGCGAGATAATGGGAATCAGAACTATTTATAGCTAGATGTTCACACTAGGATAGACTGAGAATAGCTTCTGACAGCTCTGCTGATGGCTGAGAGGTGACTGAGAAGTCCAATATAACAGTAGGAAGCTGGTACAAGAGAGCGCCTGCAGCCTTCAATAAACCTCTCCGGTACAGAAGTGCATCAGTGACCACTAGCCTGAGTTCCCTGCAGGGTTTTGCCAGTTGGGAACACTGAGCAGAAAAGTTCATTGACACTGACAGCTGGATCTGTCTGTAAGCCTGAGAGAAATGAAATTTTAAGGCCTGTCTGTTATATGTGGTTTGAACCAGGAGATAAGTCTGAATGTTATTCAAGGGGGAAGAAGGTTCATGTTCACTGTCCGTTCACTATAGCAGAAGAAAGACTAGTATTACATACAACACCTCCATAGACACACAAGACAATGACTACATATTTACACAGCCATACAGAGGTCTGCAACATAAATCCCTACTAAAAATGGCTGTTTATTTAAAAATCCCCTTATGTCCCAAAGAATACAGATAAGCACACTTTTAAATATATATATATATATACCTTAAAATTATATTCTTATGTGATTATTGAATGCTCTAATGCTAAGTATTTAACTTTTGCACTACTGACCCTAGATAACTATGGGCCAGATTACAAGAGGCACGCTAAATAACTTTTTTGTTTGCACACTAACTGCGCTCACATTAAAATTTGAATGCGGCCGGGTTAGTACCAGTTTAAAGTAAAAAGTTACTGCTCGAGTGAAAGTCTGATGCGCGCTAACTTCAGGACGTCGGTTATCACGACCCCATTTACTTATTCGCCCTATAGACTTTAAAAAGACATACATAGCTTGCAGACTAACCTGACACTGCATTAGGCCAACAGCACTAAAGCCAAAAGGTAGTTATGAATACTTTACAATCCAATGTACTTCACAAAGAGGAAAATGTTTATATTTATATTTCTATACGTATATATGATTATTTTTTGTAAAATATATATCTATACCTACAGTATATATCTATATAATAGTATACCTTGAAACATGAAATGTCATTTTAATTCAATTTTAATATGCTTTAATTTCATGTGTTTTATTGTGTTTTAAATAGAAATACTTTACATTCCAATGTTCTTTACATATATATATATTTAAAAATAAAAAAAAACATTTTCTTCTAAGTGAAGAACATTGGAATGTAAAGTATTTCTATTCAAAACACATTTAAACAAATAATAAAATTGAATAAAAATTATATATATAAATTAGAGCTGCAACAACTAATCGTCATAATCGATAATAATCGATTATTAAAATAGTTGTCAACGAATCTCATAATCGATTAATCGATTAGTTGGTTTGCAATTAGTTGGTCTGTGCACAACACCAGCTGCTTCACTCCAATGAACTCCTGCATATGGTATTGTGTTTTATGGTTATGTCCTTAGCCTAAAGGACGTCTACAGACGTCTACTTTTCACTTTTTCAGGACAGTATACGTTTACAACTACCCCTGGCTTATAGGCAGCCCAGATATAATAGTCATCATTTGTATTGTTTATTTTAAATCTGGTGATTTGGAACTATGCTTTTCATGATATAGTGCCAAGCTTGTTGTTTACACCTTGCCCCTAGATTGATGGGAGTTATTTAAATTTATGTGCACTATTATCTGTTTGCACAATTATTAGCGTATTGCTTGCTATTGCTGATTATATGTACTGTATAAATAAATGTGTAAGGCTTTGTCCTGTTATTGATATACAGTCCTTAGCACTTTTGATTCTGTTTTTTATAGTTTTTTTTATATTTTTAATAAATTGTGATATGTACCAGATTCAACCTTTATAAGTATATATTCGTTATTTTTAGAGCGGACTAGATATTTCCCCTAACCTTATAGCTGGTTATTTACCATTGCATATAGATATTCAAGATATTTTTATATTAGAATGAAGTCAAGGGTTACTTTATTGAGAGGCCCCTTGCCAAGGTAGAAAACACTTAGCATTGGTGAAGAGCTAACAAAGATAAATATCCCACTTTGGTGAAATTGGTAAAACCCTACTTATACACCTTAACAGCCTTTTCTCTGCTGCAGGAAATATAGCTGCTAACAGAGAACCAGCCTTAGCCAGAAGCACGTGGACATGTTGAGATTTTTGCATTTCAAAGCAAAGTTTCTGAAAGAGTGAATAACAGAATGTTATTAACAGTGATAGTCTAACTCTTTCTAGTTCTACCTCTTTTCAAACAGTTTTTGGTTTTGTTTAATTATAAAACTGTGCTCAGCTGCTTAAAAATTGAAGAAACAGTTGTGTTAATGTAAAGTTTTAGTCTGAAGTTTATATTTGTAACACTCATTATGTGGATTTTATTTAAAACATAGAAAACTATTATTGATTCTCTTTTTATCCGATTAGTCGATTAATCGAAAAAATAATCGGCCGATTAATCGATTATGAAAATAATCGTTAGTTGCAGCCCTAATATAAATAAATTCTTAGTGCTCCACTTGTAATCTAGCCGTACATGTTTTTTACCCAATAAAGGACTTTAACACATAAATAAAGAAGCTGCATGGCATTACTAAATAATTATAGAGCTCATTGGCTGGACATCATGGAGTTTCTGACACCAGCTTCTATAGCACTAGGACTTATACAGGAACTTATTAAACCTGTGACTTACCATCAGCACAAATAAAGTTAATCTGCCACTGGTATCCTGTCTCTACTGCTTTATCCTCTCTAGCAAGTTATGATCCCTGTAGGAAATACTTCTCTTATAACCCCTTTTCTCAGTGTCCCTGTAAGGACAGCTTTTGTGAGTGATTCAGCAGTGAAATGGTTAACTAGTGAACCACACCCTGCATTTATCAAACACTACACCAGAGATGGCTAACAGTGTCATCCTAGATGTTTTGAAATTACATGATGCTTAGTCACTCTGCAGTCTAGTTGAGCATCATGGTAAATGTAGTTCTGAAACTTCAGGGGTGCCAAGGTTACGACACACCACACATTGCAGCCCGCAAGCTTGATTACCTTATTAACTGCTTCACTGCTGAGCCGCTCACAAAATCTGGCCTTAGAGGAAACAATGCTGATCGCCCCTTTATATAATCCGCTCCCCAATTGTAAATCGAAAATCTAAACTCCCATAGATTTACCATTGGTAACCCTCAACACATAACCTCCACACAAAACCCCAAACTACATATTTCAAAAAAGTTACAAACTGAAAGGAGCAACCATAACTGACTTATACAGTTTCATTTGCTTTAAGTTCAGTTGAAGAATATTCAAACTCTTCTGACCAGCAGCAATGAGAAAACATCTACTGACCAGCAGCAGTGGGAGACCCTCTTCTGACCAGCAGCAGTGGGAGAACCTCTTCTCACCAGCAGCAGTGGGAGAACCTCTTCTGACCAGCAGCAATGGGAGAACCTCCTCTGACCAGCAGCAGTAGGAGAACCTCTTCTGACCAGCAGCAATGTGAGAAATTCCTCTGACCAGCAGCAGTGGGAGAACCTCTTCTGACCATCAGCAATGAGAGATCCTCCTCTGACCATCAGCAGTGGGAGAACCTCTTCTGACCAGCAGCAATGGGAGAACCTCCTCTGACCAGCAGCAGTGGGAGAACCTCTTCTTACCAGCAGCAATGGGAGAACTTCTTCTGACCAGCAGCAGTGGGAGAACCTCTTCTGACCAGCAGCAACGGGAGAACCTCTTCTGACCAGCAGTAACGGATTACCTCTTCTGACCAGCAGCAATGGGAGAACCTCTTCTGACCAGCAGCAATGGGAGAACCTCTTCTGACTAGCAGTAACGGATTACCTCTTCTGACCAGCAGCAATGGGAGAACCTCTTCTGACCAGCAGCAACGGGAGAACCTCTTCTGACCAGCAGTAATGGGATTACCTCTTCTGACCAGCAGCAATGGGAGTACCTCTTCTGGATCTATTTTTTTAATTCATTCCTAATGGTTAATCAGATCCACTGATTAGATTTGCAGATGAATAAATTGAGCCTGCCTACTCTTCTGATGGGTTAACTCATTTTGATCCTGCATTTTGGATTCCTGTTTGGTTAACCTGGTTACCCAATCAAGATAGCATGGCTTTTAATGTGGCAAGGATCAAAATGACATGTTACTTTTTTGGATGAGGCTAAATTAAGTCAATTCATCAACTGGATTTCAGGCAAAAAAATAAATATTGGTTATTTAGGTTTTTACAATTCTTAAAACATTTTTTTTGTAATTAAAGGACATTCTAATGCACTTTTTACATTCTCTAATTTATTATCACATGAGATTTTTGTATTAGATAGCTATATTTTTCACCACACAAAGGAAACACATAGGTAAAGTCCTAGCTGCATTGTTTAACTAAATAATAATAATTGGGCCTGGTGGCTAGTCTCCATAGAGTTTCTAACACTAGCTGTATAATACTGGTACCTATATCATACAGGAACAAATATATACTTGTCATAGTTTATTTTATTTAACATTTACTGCACAAGATCTCTGAGGAGCTTTAGCTACTTTTGGGGTATTTGCAATGAGGGAGCTGAACATGTAAGGGTGGGAATATGCGAACCAGGATCAGGAATAAAAAAATACCGGGAAGCTGGCAGCCATTTTTAAAGGAATATGAAATCCATTTTTTTTTCATGATTTAGAAAGAGCATGCAAATTTAACCCCTTAATGACAACTGACGTACCAGGTACGTCATGCATTAACTTACAGTTAATGACAATAGACGTACCTGGTACGTCAGTTGTCTAAGAGAGTGCTGGAAGCGATCGCAATCGCTTCCAGCAGCTCTCAGGGTATTGCAGTGATGCCTCCATATGGAGGCATCCTGCAATACCTTTTTAGAAGACTCCGATGCAGAGAGAGCCACTCTGTGGCCCTCTCTGCACCGGTAGCGATGGTGCCGGTTCGTTGGTGGGTGGGAGCGCAACAGGGAGGCGGGTGGGCGGCCCATCGCTACCCGGCATCCGGCTCCTGTAAGTGCAATGTGCACGCCGGGTGCTGGGAGCGTGCGGGGGTGCGCGTGCGCGTGCGCGCGCGATTAGCTACCCACACTGACACCAATGAGGAGGGAAGAGGGGGGAAAAAATAAATATATAAGGATCTGGGAGGGGGAGGGGGTTGGGGTATTGTGGGGGGCTGCTACACTACAGAAAACATTTAAAATGGCAATAAAAGATCAAAAAAACACTTTTTTGGGGGGCAAATTGGGTACTGGCAGACAGTCCATCACAGCTAAAACATTTTATTTTTTTTTATTAAAAAAAAGAAAAACTCCTTTTATTTAGTACTGGCAGACTTTCTGCCAGTACTTAAGATGGCGGGGACAATTGTGGGGTGGGGGAGGGAAGAGAACTGTTTGGGAGGGATCAGGGGGTGGGATGTGTCAGGTGGGAGGCTGATCTCTACCCTAAAGCTAAAATTAACCCTGCAAGCTCCCTACAACCTACCTAATTAACCCCTTAACTGCTGGGCATAATTTACGTGTGGTGCGCAGCAGCATTTAGCGGCCTTCTACTTACCAAAAAGCAACCCCAAAGCCATATAAGTCTGCTATTTCTGAACAAAGGGGATCCCAAAGAAGCATTTACAACCATTTGTGCCTTAATTGCAGAAGCTGTTTGTAAATAATTTCAGTGGGAAACCTAAAGTTTGTGACAAAATTTGTGAAAAAGTGAACTATTTTTTTTATTTGATGACATTTGGCGGTGAAATGGTGGCATGAAATATACCAAAATGGGCCTAGATCAATACTTTGGGTTGTCTTCTAAAAAAAAATATATACATGTCAAGGGATATTCAGGTATTCCTGACAGATATCAGGGTTCCAATGTAACTAGCGCTAATTTTGAAAAAAAGTTGTTTGGAAATAGCAAAGTGCTACTTGTATTTATGGCCCTATAACTTGCAAAAAAAGTAAAGAACATGTAAACATTGGGTATTTCTAAACTCAGGACAAAATTTAGAAACTATTTAGCATAGATGTTTTTTGGTGATTGTAGATGTGTAACAGATTTTGGGGGTCAAAGTTAGAAAAAGTGTTTTTTTTTCAATTTTTTCCTCATATTTTATATTTTTTTTATAGGAAATTATAAGATATGATGAAAATAATGGTATCCTTAGAAAGTCCATTTAATGGCGAGAAAAACGGTATATAATATGTGTGGGTACAGTAAATGAGTAAGAGGGAAATTACAGCTAAACACAAACACTGCAGAAATGTAAAAATAGCCATTGTCATTAAGGGTAAGAAAATTGAAAAATGGTCCGGTCATTAAGGGGTTAAGCAACTTTCTAATTTACTCCTTTTATCATTTTTTTTAATTCTCTTGGTATCTTTATTTGAAAAGCAGGAATGTATAAGGTTATGAGCCGGACCATCTTTGGTCCAGCACCTGGGTAGCGCTTGCTGATTGGTGGCTAAATGTAGCCACCAATCAGCAGGCACTACCCAGGGTGCTTAACCAAATATCGGCCAGCTCTTAAGCTTTATTTTTGTGGGAGTTTTTTCAAATAAAGATACCATGAGAACGATTTTTTTTTTATAATAGGAGTAAATTAGAAAGTTAATTAAAGTTGCATGCTCTATCTAAATCATTAAAGAAAAAATATGGTTTTCATATCCCTTTAAGGTAAGGCATAAATCATCCCACCTTTATTGCAAAAAAGTTGCTATTACATTCCTAATGAGGGTATCGCTTAATATGTTTCCTGCATACAATGTTCCTTAAACACACAAGCAGTACTTGCATCTTCCAAGTGTGATTTACCTATGCGTTTACCCCTTTGCTTGGTTTAAACTTATCTAAGAGCATTAAGGCTAAAACAATGTTAATGTTAATGTTAATTCCTTTTTTACATCTTCCCTTTAGCAAACACAGGTCTGATATAAAAAGTGACGTACTTGTACAGTTGGGAAAAAACATTACAGCTTGTTCTCACTACAGCAAAACAGGTTCATGTAGATAAGTGCGTGAAAACAAGTACTGATCACACCTACAGATGACAAAATCGTGAAAATAAAATAAAAATAAATCCAAAAAGTGCAATTTGTTATTTTACTAATGGTGAACGGTTTTTAACCTTTTCTAAATTCCATGCTAAACCTTTGTACTTGGATTCATTTTCCAATAATCTTTTAATTTATCTGCAATAACTTTCTTCCTAACCTTCTATGCCATCATCGAAAAAATTACTAAAGAACAACTGTTTTTCTTTCATATAAAAGAGCTCATTTTAAAATATAGTAAAAATGATGTTTCTATCCTTACTAAAACTAACCAGTGAGCAATTGATTACTTGTGTATTCTCTTTTAGTTTAAGGGGCCTATTTATGATTGTGCGAGCGGACATGATCCGATATTGCGGATCATGTCCGCTGCACATCGATAAATGCAGACAGTATACGCTGTCGGCATTTATCATATACCCTGTCGGCATTTATCATTGCACCAGCAGTTCTTGTGAACTGCTGGTGCAATACTGGCCCCTGCAGATTCGCGGCCAATTGGCCGCTAGCAGGGGGTGTCAATCAACCCGATCGTATTGGATTGTGTTGATTTCCGGCGATAGAAAAAAAAGGTTCCTCATCTGCATACCCCCCCCCCTCCCCCCTATGCTTTATTGCAAATAAGGACTTTTTAAATGATGGCAAGTAAACGACTACACTTATTTCAATATATTCAGCACAACACATCACATGAACCCACACACGCACCGACATACCACACTTATATATTTAAAGACACAAACACACAGACATATAGATATATACAAAGACACAAATACATAGCTATACAAAGACATACACCCTCACATAGATATACAAAAAGACACACACACACAGATGTACAAAGACACACACACATATATGTATAAAGACACACGCATAGATATACAAACACACACAGATGTATAAACATACACACATAGATATACAAACACACACAGATGTACAAAGACACACACACACAGATATATGTATAAAGACTCACACACACATAGATGTACAAACACATACCCACACATAGATATACAAATACACACACACACACACACACATGTACAAAGACAAACACACACACACACATATATGTACAAACACACATATAGATATACAAAGACACACACACACATACAGTAGATATATACAACAATGCACAAATATACAAAGACACACATATATATATATATATATATATATATATATATATACACACACAAAGAAACACACATAGATATATACAAAAACACAGACACAGCTATACAAAGACACACACACATATATATATATATATATATATATATATATATATATATACAAAGACACACACACACACACACACACACACACACACACACATATATATATATATATATATATATATATATATATATATATATATATACAAAGACACACACACATAGATATATATAAAGACACACACACATAGATATACAAACACACACAATGTGTTTAGATTTCTTCTCTAAACACATATTTTGCAATGTGATGCTTACTTTATGTTGTGTTATGTAAAAATAATAAAAGAGTTTACTGTCCCTTTAATGTCTCAAACCAGGGCCACCCTTAGCCTTTTCTGGGCTGTGGCCAAGACAAATTTGTGGGGCCCCTTAGCCCAGTGCCCATATTCCCCTCCCTCTGTATGCTCTCCCTTCCTATTATTCAGTGCTACGTTTATAAAGAATAACGCTATATATTACACCTCCTGATACAGGATGTACATTCCACCATCTCATAACCTCATCCCTAATATTGTGGGGCTCCCCAAAACTTAGAGCCCTGGGCTGGCGCCCTTCTTGTCCTGCCTCCAACTTACCAATGGATGATACTTAAAGGGAAATAAAAGCCAAAAGTGTTCTTTCGTGATTCAGATAAAGAATACAATTTAAAAAAAAATTCCAATTGACTTCTATTATCAAATTTGCTTTGTTCACTTGCTATTCTTTGTTGAAGAGATATCTAGATAGGTAGAGTTCACTTGTCTGGAGCACTACATGACCTAAAACAGTGCTGCCATCTAGTGCTCTTGCTAATGTATAACACTGACGCACAACTGCTGTCATATTGTACTGCAGACGTGCGCATTTTTGAACTCACCTTCCTGCTTTTCAATAAAGGATAACAAGTAAACAAAGAAAATTTGACAATTGACATTAATTGGAATGTTATTTGACACTGTATGTTCTTTCTGAATCATGAAAGAAAAAAATGAGGTTGTATGTCCCTTTAAATGATGGATTTCCTGACAACTGGCACACAGATAAAATGTCACTTAAAGGGACATTAAACACTAAATACACGCTAGATAGAATGATACATTCAAAGAAAAGATTAGTCCATGACTAACATGTAGATGTATTTTTTAAAGTTTCATTAGTTGTTTAAAAAGTGACAAAATAAGTGTAAAGTTTTAGTGTCTATAAAACACTGGGAGCTGCCATGTTGTAACTTGTGTTACCTTCTCTGCTGTGGCCAATTAGGGACAGTTATACATAGGTCATTAGAGTGTGCAGCCAATGGTTGTGCTGGATTTAACAGTGTTCTACACTTCCATTTCTAACAGGAACTGAAAAGCTCACAATTTCAGAATGGAATTACAAGCAAAGAGGACAAAATAAATAATGAAAGTATATTGCAGAGCTGTTTTATATATACAGTTTATCATTTTATATTACCATCTCAAAGTGTTTAATGTCCCTTTAAAGACCAGAAAAGTTAAACGTGTTTAACTGGGAAGAGAACAGCATATTTTCTGCATATTTATGCATCAAAAATGCATGATTAATATTTTATTCATCAAACTTTTTTCCCTCTCACACTTGGTTTCATTTGCTGTCATGCTAGCCGTTTTTTCCTGTGTGGGCTTTTTATGCTGTGTGAATTTTGTCATCCTCTTAAAATTCTTTTGGCAATGCACAAAATTCAAGACTTAAATTAAGTCTAATTTGCCAGATCGTTGGTTTTGTTAATAATGCTGTAACTTTTTAACGCTTTGATGCCTAATAACTGACAGAGCATTCAGTTGAATGTTGTGCATTTATGTTACTTAATGTTACAAGATTTGTGCATTGAAATGATGCAATTTTAATATATAGAGCAAATTGTTTATCTACGTTTTAATCAGATGTTTCCTTTGTCGAGTGTTTTATCATATGGGCCTGAATCACATTTAAAATGCAAATTAATTGCAGATTTGAATAGAAACCTTTTTGTAATATGTCTGTTTGTAAAATGATTTTTTTATAAATGCTGGCTGTGAAATCTTTAACTATTTATGTCACCATACAGTAGTATGCTCAGTTATTAACCTCTCGTGCCCTGAGTGCCAAAATAAGATGTAGCATTTTTAAAAAAAGAATGTTGAAAGTTTTCTTGACTTCCCACATACATTTAAATGGAACAATGTATCCAACTTATATTACTTTAAAATTAGATTGACATTAAATTACAATATAAAATGTTTTAATAGCTATCAGCTAGATTACGAGTTTTATATTGTAATTTGTAGCTAGGGTTTTTTTATTTTTTTTTGGGGGGGGGGCTTTTTTATTTTGATAGGGCTATTAGATTAGGTGTAATTAGTTTAAATATTTGATCATTTCTTTTTCATTTTGTGTAATTTAGTGTTTGTTTTATTTTGTAATTTAGCTAATTGTATTTAATAAATGTAATTTATTTAATTGTAGTGTAAGGTTAGGTTTTAGTGTAACTCAGGTTAGGTTTTATTTTACAGGTAAATTTGTATTTATTTTAGCTAGGTAGTAAATAGTTAATAACTATTTACTAACTAGTCTACCTAGTTAAAATAAATACAAACTTGTCTGTGAAACAAAAAAAAACCTAAGCTAGCTACAATGTAACTATTAGTTATATTGTAGCTATCTTAGGGTTTATTTTACAGGTAAGTATATAGTTTTAAATAGGAATTATTTAGTTAATAATAGTAATTTTTATTTAGATTTATTTTAATTATATTAAAGTTAGTGGTGTTAGGGTTAGACTTAGGGTTAGGTTTAGGGGTTAATAACTTTAGTATAGTGGCAGCAATTTTGGGGGCAGCAGATTAGGGGTTAATAACAGTATTGTAGGTTGCGGCAATGTTAGGGACAGCAGATTAGGGGTTAATAATATTTAGCTGGTGTTTACGATGCGGGAGTGAGGCGGTTTAGGGTTAATATTTTTATTCTAGTGGCAGCGATGTCCGGAGCGGCAGATTAGGAGTTAATATTTTTATTATAGTATTTGCGATGCGGGAGGGCCTCAGTTTAGGGGTTAATAGGTAGTTTATGGGTGTTAGTGTACTTTTTAGCACTTTAGTTATGAGTTTTATGTTTATACTGTAGCATAAAACCCATAACTACTGACTTTTAGGTGGCGGTACGAATCTTGACGGTATAGGGTGTACCGCTCACTTTTTGGCCTCCCAGGCAAACTCGTAATTCCGGTGCAAAGGAAGTCCCATTGAAAAAAGGACTTTTTGAAAGCTGCGGTAGTTACGTTGTTTTACGGCAAAAAAAGTGTGCAGTACACCTATACCTAAAAGACTCGTAATAGCAGCGGTAGTGAAAAAGAGCCATAACGCTGCTTTTTCAGTCATAACGCAAAACTTGTAATCTAGCCGTATGTCTTTTATCCATGTATTTGTTTAAACACACAGTTAAATTAAGATGTTGAGCAGCAATGCACTACTAAGCAGCAAATGAACACACTTCCTCAGCCATTCAAGGGCAGCATATGTGCATAGCAGACAATTACTGGCTATGTTCGTCTTAGGGTCAGTAGTATATTATTGTTCTAGAGCTAAGTAATACTATGGGGTAAATTTATCATGGTGCGGACAGACATGATCCGCTATAGTGAATCATGTCCGCCGCACATCTATAAATGCCGACAGCGTATAATTGCACCAGCAGTTCTTGTGAACTGCTGGTGCAATACCGCCCCCTGCAGATTCACGGCCAATTGGCCACTTGCAGGGGGTGTCAATCAACCCAATCCGCTGCTTCATAAATCGACCCCTATGTGTTTAACCCCTTTTGGTAGGTTAAACACATTAGGATTGATTGCAAACCACACTGACATTAAACAGATACAAACCCACCTGCTTAATCAATTAACAGTTAAAGGAACGTAAAGCCCAAAAATATGTCTTCATAATTCAGGGAGAGCATACCATTTTAAACAATTTTTTAATTAACTTCTATTATATATTGTTTTCATTCTCTCAGTATCCTTTGTTGAAAAGCAAACTTCTGTATATTTAGGAGCTGCTGATTGGTGGCTGCACATATATGCCTCATGCTATTGGCTCACCCATGTGCATTGCTGTTTCTTCAACAAGGGATACCAAGAGAATTAAGCAAATTAGATAATACAAGTAAATTGGAACATTGTTTAAAATTGCCTTCTTGAGAGACATACCATTAAACAATTAATATTAAGCACTTTTACACTAATCAATAAAAGTGAAATCATTAATCCAAAAACATGCCCACTGTACCCTTAATGCCCCTGTTCAAATCCCTTAGAGAGACAAACACACATATTTTTATGGTTTCAGAACACAAATGGTTAATTGCACACGTCACCTTTTAGCCAACACTAAACACTATTAGAATGTATGAATCAACAGCCAGACCAACCTCAAGCAGTGATGTAAATGCCTGGTACCTGTTTGTCTTTTATTGTGTTTTTCTTTTTCAATATGAAGTATACTTTAACTGTGGTTTAACACCCCCGAGGTTAAACACATAGCTTTGCTGCGTCCCTAGTGATAAAATGACGTGCTCTAAAGCAATAATTATTGGCTTAAAACATCCAATAGACTGGATCAACCCCATAGTTCTCTGCAAGCCACTATTACATATTAGACAATATTCATATTACTCCTTTGTGTTACTTTAAACCATGTGCCAAGACCTTTGTCCATCTCAAATATGATTTTGTATGTATAAAAAAAAGATAGCTGAAACTAAATACCAAATGAGTCTATAAAATGAGGAAATTTAATAAATGTTTATTGTGTTTTCCGTTATAATTACAAATTCCATTTCATCCTGGTCCTGCAGTTCTTTTCAAATCAGTTTTCCTGGTTTAATAGATGTCAGATACTGAAGCTCCGCCTCTTCATACTGAGCGCAGCCATCTTGGAGCTCAGGTATTCTCACAGTATTGCTTACTTTTGTACAGCTGTATAATGTGCTTCAGGTGAGGGTGCATGATACAAAGCTGGAACTATACATTTTGCAGCTGCTGCATTGCTCTATAATAATGTTGAGTACTTTTTTAAAATTTATTTTGTGTAACTGTAAAACTGTATAAAAATTTTAAAAATGTAAAGCTCACAAAATGTATCATGCACAATAACTCCAAGCAAATTATAACAGCTGTAAAAATTAGTGGCCAGTATTACTGATCTGTGAGTGTGCACTGTTTCTGTCACAAACTTGAGTTCTAAGATGGTGGCACCCAGTATGAAGAGGCGGAGCTTCAGCATCTGGCACCTTTAAGCTAATAAAGCTGGAAAACTGATTTGAAGAGAGCTACAGGAACAGAATGAAATGCAATAACATAATAACTATTTACTATTGTTTTGTAGTTGTGCACAGCAGTATAATATCCCTTTAACCACTTATATTTCAAAGATATCTGCAGCATAATAATTGTCCTTTCTGAAATCTAAGGGGTTTATATCCATTGGGAATGTGACTCTGCCTGTATTCATGCATTGCAGTGTCTTTTATACCTTGCAATGTCTTTTAACCCTTTAAGGACACAGCTTCAGTTTGCTCAATTGTTTTATGACGGAAATATTCCGGCATTGGTCCTTAAGAGGTTAAACCTGAAGTACAGGCCTTGATAAACATAAAGCAAATTACCAGGTATTGTGTATGGCGTTACTTCATTTTCAGCAAAAAATTGTAAAAGTTTCCATAGACAACAGACAACAAAAGCTTTTATTTAAGCCCTTGAAAAAAAGAGCTTAGATTCTTCCCAAAACAGAATCATGTTAGAATCCTTAATAATGAGAAATTGGTTGACAAAAAAATAATAGACCTCTGAAAATGTGTTTGTTTTTGTATATTTTTTTAATCCTGAGACAATATATTTTTTAATGTTCTCAACCAATTGAAGCAGAAGGGAAAAAGATTATATAAATTATATATAGTATCCTTGTCTTCCAATTTAATGAGACCTTAAATTTAAAAATAAATTTGCCGTACAATGTTTAATTAAAGGGATAGAAAGGTCAAATTAAAATCTGCATTACTGCTTTTCAAGTTAAATTAGAAGCATTTTTACAACATACAATAAAAATTGCTTCTAGTAAAAGTTATTATTTTTCAGCAGCATACACACATATGCTATGAGGGTCATGCACCAGTATTCAAACACCACACCTCATCAGAGAGTCAACAGTGGTTTGTATTACACAAATGAAGCCTTCATAGACTTAATATACACCACCGACTACTCTCTAAGCTTGAATACTGGGGCACTGATCCTCACAGCATATAAGCATATGAAAAAGAGTAATGACTTGGTGCATTTGTGCTAATGGAAATATATTACAAAAATGCTTCTGTTTGAAACTGAAATGATCCCATTTCAATTTCTATCCCTTTAACCCCTTAATGACCAGAGCACTTTTCCATTTTCTGTCCGTTTGGGACCAAGGCTATTTTTACATTTCTGCTGTGTTTGTGTTTAGCTGTAATTTTCCTCTTACTCATTTACTGTACCCACACATATTATATACCGTTTTTCTCGCCATTAAATGGACTTTCTAAAGATACCATTATTTTATTAATTATTAATAAATTAATTATTAATATGAGGAAAAAATTGAAAAAAACACACTTTTTCTAACTATGACCCCCAAAATCTGTTACTCATCTACAACCACCAAAAAACACCCATGCTAAATAGTTTCTAAATTTTGTCCTGAGTTTAGAAATACCCAATGTTTAAATGTTCTTTGCTTTTTTTGTAAGTTATAGGGCAATAAGTACAAGTAGCACTTTGCTATTTCCAAACCATTATTTTTCAAAATTAGCGCTAGTTACATTAGAACGCTAATATCTTTCAGGAATCTCTGAATATCCATTGACATGCATATATTTTTTTTTAGTAGACATCCCAAAGTATTCATCTAGGCCCATTTTGGTATATTTCATGCCACCATTTCACCGCCAAATGCGATTAAATACAAAAAATCGTTCAATTTTTTACAAATTTTTTCACAAACTTTTGGTTTCTCACTGAAATTATTTACAAACAGCTTGTGCAATTATGGCTTAAATGGTTGTAAATTCTTCTCTGGGATCCCCTTTGTTCAGAAATAGCAGACATATATGGCTTTGGCGTTGCTTTTTAGTAATTAGAAGGCTGCTAAATGCCACTGTGCACTACATGTGTATTATGCCCAGCAGTGAAGGGGTTAATTATGGAGCATGTAGGGAGCTTTTAGGGATAATTTTAGCTTTAGTGTAGTGTAGTAGACAACCCCAAGTATTGATCTAGGCCAATTTTGGTATATTTCATGCCACCATTTCACCGCCAAATGCGATCAAATTAAAAAAAACTTTAAATTTTTCACAATTTTAGGTTTCTCACTGAAATCATTTACAAACAGCTTGTGCAATTATGGCACAAATGGTTGTAAATGATTCTCTGGGATCCCCTTTGTTCAGAAATAGCAGACAAATATGGCTTTGGCGTTGCTTTTTGTTAATTAGAAGGCCGCTAAATGCCGCTGCGCATCACACGAGTATTTTGGCTAGCAGTGAAGGGGTTAATTAGGTAGCTTGTAGGGAGCTTGCAGGGTTAATTTTAGCTTTAGTGTAGAGATCAGCCTCCCACCTGACACATCACACCCCCTGATCCCTCCCAAACAGCTCTCTTCCATCCCCAACCCCACAATTGTCCCCGCCATCTTAAGTACTGGCAGAAAGTCTGCCAGTACTAAAATAAAAGCTATCTTTTATTTTTTTATTATTTTTTTTAGCATATTTACATATGCTGCTATGTAGGATCCCCCCTTAGCCCCCAACCTCCCTGATCCCCCCCAAACAGCTCTCTAACCCCCCCCCCCGCCTTATTGTGCGCCATATTGGGTACTGGCAGCTGTCTGCCAGTACCCAGTTTTAAATTAAAAACGTTTTTGTTTATTTTTATTAAAAAACAACAACTATTTTCTGTAGTGTAGCTGCCCCCCCCCCCCCACAACCCCCAACCCTCTCCCAGATTACTAATTTTATTTATTTATACCCTCTCTCCCACTGAGTCTCTCCCACTGAGTCCTTATAATTGTTCCATAGTGTAGGGTTACCACCTGCACACGCGCGCACCCACCCTCGTGCACGCGCGCGCACGCTTTCGTGCACGCACGCGCATTCTGGCACGCACCCCACACGCGATCCTGCCCCCGCCTCCATTGATCGCCGCCCACCCGCCTCCCTGGATAAGTTCCCACCCACCAACGAACACCGCGATCAATGGCCGATGCAGAGAGGGCCATAGAGTGTCTCTCTCTAAATTGGACTGCTCAAAACTGTTATTGCAGGATGCCTCAATATCGAGGCATCACTGCAATAACATGAAAGCGGCTGGAAGCGATCAGGATCGCTTCCAGGGCTTTCAAAGACCAACGACGTACGGGGTACGTCCTTGGTCATTAACTGCATTTTTTTGCAGGACGTACCCCATACGTCGTTGGTCGTTAAGGGGTTAAACATAAAAAAATAAAAATGTAATGTGCATTATTTATTTTTGTCTGGTTTTCCTGTAATTTAACTTTGAAAATTGTGCAACTCCTCAAATAGAGGCTGGTTGTTTGATTTCTCCTGTCAATATTTTGGAGATGTTACGTGCTAAACTAGAGTCAGGACTGAAGAGCAAACTTTGGGTCCTATTTATGAAAGGTCTTGCGGACCTGATCCGACAGTGCGGATCAGGTCCGCAAGACCTTGCTGAATGCGGAGAACAATACGCTCTCCGTATTCAGCATTGCACCAGCAGCTCACAACAGCTGCTGGTGCAACGCCGCCCCCTGCTGACTCGCGGCCAATCAGCCGCCAGCAGGGAGGTGTCAATCAACCCGATCGTACTCGATCGGGTTGATTTCTGGCGATTCCTGTCCGCCTCATCAGAGTCTTTAGACCGCTGTTTCAAACTGCTGTTTCTGGTGAGTCTGAAGACGCGCCAGAAACACAGGCCCACACGCTCCGTTCGGAGCTTGATAAATGAGCCCCATTAGCTCACCAGAATCATTCATCCTGAGTTAAAGATGCCTGGGATTGTTAAAAAAATCTCTGAACAATCAGTAAACTGGGAAATTTACCTTGTAATCTAAATTGTCTAAAAGCAAAGCAAAACAAAGGTATTGGTGTTTTCAATGCATTTAACTCGTCCAGCCAGACAGCCAACTGATTGTACGCCAGTTTCATTTGTCTACTCTATGTGAGAAACTACATTGTCCAGCATGCTGTATACTGGGACGAGTAAGATCATTTTGTACAATACACTTCATAAAGGGAGAGGAAACAAATCTTTTCTTTCGTGATTTCTTTTTCGCATGCAATTTTAAACAACTTTCTATTTTACTTCTACTTCTGTTTTTCTTCGTTCTCTTGGTATCTTTTCATGAAAAGCAGGGATGTATGCTTAGGAGCCGGCCTATTTCTGGAGCACTAGATGGCAGCAGTTTTGCAAGAATGTTATCCATTAACAAGAGCACTAGATGGCAGCACTGTTTACTACCACATAGTGCTCCAGATGCCTACCTAGGTATCTCTTCAGCACAGAAACTTACTGCACTAATGATCAAGTGTTGATCTACACAAACCAAAGCCAAGTTATTTTATCCTCCGCTTTAACTGGAACACGAAAAAGAAAAAGAACTCTTTAGGACCTGCGCCTCTTTAGCCACTATCCACATTTCTAAACAGTCATTTGGGAGAGACTGATAGAAAGCAGCGGCTCACAATAAGGGGAGTATTATTCTTGTCATATCTATACTGATATTGTTATAACATCTACCATATCCTGTATAGAATTACTTTGTATCTCTTCAACAAAGAATAGCATGGGGACAAAGCAAATATGATAATACAAGTAAATTGGAAACTTTTTTTTTTTAAAAAGGTATTGTCAGAGTATATGAATATTATGATGAATATTACATATGTGTACATATATATATATATATATATATATGTATATTTTATACACTGTATATGTTAGATGAGAACTCAGGATTAATTAAACATGAGTTTGTTGAACACAGCTTCTAATACACGTCTATCAGGATTGACGATCAGTAGAGCCTTTTTGAAACACAAACATTTCTTTTCTAAAGGAAATAGCTCAGTGACCCTATTCATTTGACTATATATGCAGATTTTTATAACCTCAGAACATTTGGTGAGGTGAGAAAAGAATGTGTTCAAGGACCCCTTTGGAATTTGACACGTGTGATACAACAGTTCTATCTCACTGAATCTCTATTTGAAGACTTACTGCAAAAACCCCTCTTGGGGGAAGGTGACACAAATAAAATCAAATACACATCTGCACTGCTGGCTAAACAGGAAATATGCTGTTTTAAAGACTCTTACAACTCCTCATGGATTGACCCCATGTGGTGAGTATGAGACAAAAAGTCTGGCAACTGAAGTTACTGAAAAGTTAGAATGTTAGGATAATACAGTGAAGACAAATGACTTACATTATGATTTCAAAGCAACAGTATATGTTTTAATGGACATGAGATGTGTGTGTGTATGTGTATATATATATATATATATATATATATATATATATATATAGGATATATATATATGTGTATGTTTTGAAAGCATGAATATCTTAGCCTCTGTGTGTTTAAGAACATGAATAGATGTTTATGGACCTGAAGAGAAGTGATTATTAACATTTATTTTTATTTCAGATCTACATAGACAGGATTCACTTGGAATACAGTACAATACTGAATTAAAAATAAGCTATTATTCACATATAAATGCCAGGATACCGATAACATTGTAATGCATTTTAAACTAATAATTAGCAGTATTAAATTACCTAAATAAAATAAAATGTTAATAATATAACATATTTGGTATCAGAATAATCAGAAAAAAATAACCTAATATTAACCATCTGTAATTGGGGTTATATATGATTAATGCAGAGAGTGTGATCTGATTAAATAACCATTTTATAAAAAAAAAAAAAAAAATTAACTTGCTTAAAAATGTCAGAAATGCTGTATTGTATTGCTATGTTGTACTGTATGCTGCCACCTGGTGTTATGTTGCGAGAACTACAGCCAGAAGGTTCTCTCTGGCTGTTAAAAATGAAATTTCCAAGGGCCAATCCGATTTAGACTTCCCAGATAACCAATGGGAAGGTCAGCTCCCGTAGTGCCACCCACATGATGTCATCAATGATTATATAATGGGAGTGTTGAATGCACAAGGGAGAGTTGTCTGTAACTTGTTGAAAATTAGTGATCTGATTTTGGCTGCGATATACCTAAAAAAAAAAAAAGTTCACTTCAGCAAGGAGCTTAAAACTTATCCTTGATTTGTGCAAAAACCTTCTTTCAAATGAGATGACCTAAAGACCGCTACGAATTGGATCTGTTGCAAAACATTGGGAACCGGATTGCTGTTTATTTGGGTGATGTATACAAGGGTTTTGTAAGATAAGTTATATGCATAGTCAATTTGTATTTAATAGATTTAAAGAAATAGTGTGTTTTAATTAGCATTTCACAGCCTATATATATATTGTTTAAATCTGCGTCTGATTGACCAAGTAACTCATCTATGCAAGTTCTGATATTGTCAGTTAATTTTGTATTAGGATAAATTGCAGTTAAATAGCAGAATATATATTATCCTATTGTTTTATAAACACTGTTTAGAATTGTATTGCTTGGATGTTAAAGGTTTTTAGTCCCATTGTGTTAAATAAATAAAAGGCTGAATTGTGAAGGTATATTTTTCTGGGTTTTGTAAGAAGGATAGCATATCTTAAGAGTTGGTTTTACGCATATAAACTTTTATTTAGTTTCCTTTTACTGCAAATATAGTTCAATATGTTTATGGATATTAACTAAATAAAAGAATTCAGATATTTATATTAATTGTATGGTCTAGTAGGTGCATGGTTGATAAGGGTTTCTATTTCTTTGTATTGTGTTTATAACCCTGCCATAAACTTATATATATTATTTGGATAGCACTACTAAGATTTTCATAAATATACTGACATAATAATTGGAGGCATTGCATGAGATTTAATAATATCCATCATAATTGATATAATATATTTGTAAATAAACAGAAATTATTATAAAAGAAAAAAAAAAAAATTCATATTTCGATATTAATATTTTGAAGATATATTTTTTTTTTGAAAAGTTGAAATATTAATTTTCATATTTCGAGATTGACATTAATATCTTGAAATATTATTAAAGATTAATTTTGAAAAATTAATAAAAATATTAATTTTTCATATTTCAAAATTAGTCAAAAATATTGGTTTTTCATATTTTCAAAGTTAATCAAAAATATTAATTTTTCATATTTCGGAATATTAATTTTTCATATTTCAAAATTAATAATTTTTTTTTGAAATATAACATTTTTCTCTCTTTTTATTGGCAAAAATTGTATTAGCATTTTAGTTAAATAAATACTAAACCAATACAATAATGTCTGTAGCCAGAAGTGACTCATTTAATTCTATACATAGCAATGAAATTGGTCCCATAACCATACCTATTACTAAAGGTCAGGTCCTTAAGAAAGATATCTTAAGTTACCTTAAAGGGAAGTTTAATATTGCGGGTGAATTAAATGATTTTATGGATATGCTTGAAACTAGGGCTAAAAATATTACCGTTAATAATAATATGTGGAATGAAGAGAATGAATTCTTCCAGGAATTATTAATGATTAATCAATGCAAAGATCCCAAAAAGCGAGAAGAACTAATACTAAAATCCTGGCCCCTTTTAATATGCATAATTGACGAAATGTCATTTTGTGTCACAGACAAACGATTGCGAATACAGGAGCTAGAAAATAGTATTCGTTCCTCGCGCAGACGCGAAGAGGGTTTAAAAACAGCCAAAAATAAAATGGATGAATTTGCCCAAAACCTAGCCACCTTAGATAAGCACAATATGGACTTAATCGCGCAGATACAAGATTTAAATAAACAGCTTGCGCAAAGCCAGAGAGAATTAAGCGATTTAAAAAGGTCATATCGCCATAATGAAAACCCCTATATTAGCAATGAGAATAATACAGATAATGCTAACTCCTTTAGCGAACGCGTCAGGGACGAGGTACGAAAATATATAGAACAACATAGACAAATGACCCCTAACGGGTCAGAAGTAGATTTCCCAAATAGACAATCCCCTCAGGATGTAAATCCAGAGGACAGCTGTAGCGCAGCTGATGCGGGGGAGGGAAACTCTAACAGAGAATCCCAAAATAAGTCTGATAAAGTCTATGATTCCCATAAAATAATCACCTTCGTACAACGCGCAGTACCTATATTCTCCAATAAGGGAACAACATCTGTAATTGATCATTTACAGGCTTTTGAAAATGCGTTAGCTATAATGAATGTTACAAGTGAGAAATTGAAAATTGAATTTCTGCCTTGGGTATTTGACAGTAGGCATCACAAATTCTTTGTTTCACTAAAGGATATGAATATTCATTCCTGGAATGGGGTAAAACAACAATGCAGAAAAGAATTCGGGCAATATCACACTAAAACTGCCGCGAAAATAGCGGTATATGGTTTAAAGTGTCGTGCGAATCAGAGTCCAGTCGAATTCCTTTCTGTATTGAAAAATGCGTACAGTATGGCTGAAGATAATCCCAGATTTGATGGCTCAGAATTTGTAAATTTAATTTTTGAAGCACTACCTACACCCATCAAAATTAACTTAGCTAGAGATTTTGATGAGGACTGCTCATTGGAATGGCTGATCAAAGAGAGTACAAAATTATACTCTATTCAGCAATCCAGTGAACAGGGGGTTAAAAAGGAGTCAAAACCCAAAATTGTGGCAGAAACTAGGGTATCACCTAGCCCCCTCAATTTGGAGTCTAACAAGAGGACTTATGCAGAGGTGGCCAGTCAAAACAGGCCATCTCCACAGAGGTTTAATTCTGCCCCTCCCCCTACACAGGTTGAGGTGCAGGGAGACTATAACCAAAGTGGGGGACATAATCAGGTGAATAATTACTCACAAAGAGAATACTCACCAAATAATTGGTATCCGCGCAAGGGTAGATACAATAAACGGCGAAGATATTCTCAGGGTAACCAGACACCCCAGGTATATAATGCTCCCCAAAATATTAATACTGAACAAGCTGAACCCCAGGGGCAACCACGCCAGAATAGAAATAGTGGCCCTGATTCTGAGGGAACGCAATGGTCCAGGAATCAGTACAATGGGGCACCAAGAGATAGGCCCAGGGGTAGAGGTAACTTGTACAATCAGGTAGATATGCTGTTTACCCAATTAAATCGGTTGAGCGAACAAATCGCTAATATGAGTCAAAAATCTACGGCTCAGCAACCGAACAATACTTTTTTAGGGGTACAGCCAGTGGTCAGCAGTGGACCACAGGCACAGTCATAAATACTGCAGTATCACCTGAAGGGGAGGGTAGAGATATACAAACTGTAATAATAAATATCAATGATACTAATCATGTTATCTCCCCACAGACCGGAAACGGACGATTTGGCCGTGATGACAAGCAACCTCATCCGGGAAAAGTTAACAAATCTCTTCCCTTGCAGCTCTCTCCTAACCTTATCTCCACAGATGCAGTACAAAAGAATCCAACCAACCCTGTCATAGAGGAAACAGGTAGGTATGAAATTTCCTCTGCATCGAATGACGCAGCGGATCCAGGTAAAACGTGGCGAAGCCCACAGATGTACAAGAATGCAAATTTTATGTGTGAAATGATAGAAACTGCAGGAAGATATTATGTACTAGTTGAGCTGCAAGATTCAGTCTCCAACCCTATCAGGGGATTAATTGACACTGGGTCACAGGCAACTATCTTATCCCACAGGTACTACACACAGCTAAATGAGCTAACACCCCACAAACCCAAAATAAGAGAATTTGACGGTTCTCTAATAGGTGTTGGGGGTGACTCCCTAAAAGTCTACGGTACTGCCTGGTTAAAATTTAAATTGGGGAACAGGGTCATAAGACACCCTGTCATTATAGTGGATCTGCCAACTGATCGTTTAATTATTGGTAGTGATCTCCTGAAACGATTAAGCACCATAATTGATTGCATAAATAATGTAATTTGGTCGCAAGTTAAACGGCCTATCAATTATGAAAAATCTGGTACATCTCGCACCCGACACAGCTGTCACGTGGTGGAAGAGAAACCAGATGCTGTGGAGATTCATTTCAGGAATAACTCTACACCTGAAATCACTATTCTACAAATAGATGATCAGACTCCTTTTAGTGGCTCTGATGGTAATACTTTTAAAATTTCGCCCGGAAAAATAGCGAATATCTCCCTAGATGGCGATATATTAACCATATCACTCCACAAGGGGGATCCTAAAATCCCTAAAGGGGGAGGCCACACTCAATACCTCACAGGGATTGAGAGAGTTAAAGAGGATCTATTTATCCCTATACAAGTGCATGACCTTGGTAAAACCGAGTATGCTAAAATAAACTTAAAACAGGAAGCTAGCTATATAAGCGAAGGTTTATTAGCGCAGATAGCTGAACCTAAAGTGATTAAATATCTTTCTCCCCAAGACCACAGTGTCAGCAACCTGGATGACAGGTCTGAAAGCTATAACATCACAGCTAAGTGCTTATTATCTATCTCTATAGGAAATAAGTCAGTGAAGCACCTGTTTTTAGTTTTAAATACTCCCCATAATCAAATATACATTGGCAATGATATCTTACATAGATATGCCATACAAATAGATTTGATTAATTCTTGCCTCTGGAGCAGGTTAAAGGGGGACCCTGAAGTATTTCAGGATGAAAATGCAGCCCTGAAATCAAACCAGCAATTGCCATATGCTGTGAATATGCAGGTATCTAGCGATGTTATAATTCCTGCTGGGGCTGATAAATTTCTTTTACCCTTACAGGTAAAGAGAGGTCAGAAATTAAAAACTTCTGAAACACTGATTTGCCTCTCCCATAGAATACAAAATCTGGGTGTCTCAGTAACCTACACTCCTATGGTGAATATTGGAACTGTTCCAATAAATATTATTGTGCATAACATGACCCCACAGGATATAACATTATCCAAGGGAACTACCATAGGATATGCACTGGAATCAAGTTATTACACTTTTGGATTCCAGAATAATGTAATTGGGCTAATACCTGAAGGATACCTAACTGAAGAACAATTAATAGAACAATCCTTTGCATCTATGCCAGAGGGTCTATTTAATATTCAGTCTATTTATCCCTTCAGCTCAGAGGAAGGCATCTGTAAAATTGAAGAAGCCTCTCTAGTGTTTGATCAGCCAATCAAACAGCAAGATTACCCCAATACCCAGAATCATGGGAGCAACGTAAATTATAATCAAGGGGATCTCACCTCTAGACTGGAAGAAGCCTATGAAATAGGACAGCCTGAAATCTTTCCAGGATTTCAGCAAATAGTCGAAGAGCAAATATCCTTAGCTAATGGCTGTTCCAGCGATGATGAACGCCAACAGCTGCGAGAACTCCTAATGGAATACAAGGATATCTTCGCTAAGGATTCTTATGACTGTGGTACCACAGACTTGCACATTGCAAGAATACAAACAGATCCTAATGCGCCACCTGTATTTGTCAAACAATACAGACTTCCCTTAGCCTCATATGATTCTCTTGCAGAGATCATAAGGAATTTGGAAGAAAGAGGTATTATCAGACAGGTGCACAGCTCTTATAATAATCCTATTCTAGGTGTCCTTAAGCCCAATGGACAATGGCGTTTGTGTGCTGACTTAAGACAGCTAAACAAACGAGTATACATGTCTGGCTGGCCTGTACCATACATTGACCAGTGCCTAGCACAAATGCAGGGATCCAAAATATTCACTGCCATTGATTGTGCACAGGGATATTGGACCATAAAGGTACATGAAGAGGACCAATATAAGCTAGCATTCTCCTTCCAAAAGATTCAGTATGCATTCCAGAGACTTCCATTTGGATACATAAATTCTGGACATGAATTTTCTGTATTCATGCATAAGGCTATGCCTGACGCACTGGAAAGGGGGACCTTATCTTATGTGGATGATGTTTTAATCAAAAGCACAGACTTTGAAAAACACATTGCAGAGCTTAAACACGTCCTCAGCCAACTTAAAAGGGCAGGTGTCAAATTATCCCTGCAAAAAGCTCAATGGTGCCGCACTCGTGTAAACTTCTTGGGACATGAAGTTACCTCTGACGGATTAAATCCCCAGAAGAAAAAGGTGGAAGCTATAGTGAATTCTAAAAACCCGACTAACTTAAAGGAATTGAGATCATTCCTGGGTATGACGAATTATTCTCGCAAATTCATTGATAATTATGCGGAATTAGCTAAACCACTACTACTTCTTCTAAAGAAGGATGTGAAATGGCACTGGAGTGAGTCTCAAGAGACAGCCATCAGAGAGCTGAAGAGAAAACTCACTCAAGCACCTTGCTTAGCGTACCCTGAAGGTGGTAAACCTTTCTACTTAGAAACAGGGTACACAGATGTAAGCATGAGTGCTGTGTTATACCAAAAGCATGATAATTTGAACAAAGCCATTGCTTATGCGAGCAAAAATCTATCCCCAGTAGAAATAAAGTTTAACGATTGCGAAAAAGCCCTCTTATCTACTGTATGGGCTCTACAAAATTTCCGCAGCTATATACAGGGCGAGAAAATTATTGTAGAAACGGCCCACCAGCCTTTGCTATATTTGCAAAGTGAGAGAATAAGAGATGGGAATTTGTCTAATAGCCGCATAACAGCGTGGACTCTTTCCTTACAAGGCTGGCCCTTAGAAATTCGCTACAAGCAGAATAAAAAGAATCCAGTCGCACAAGGGCTTGCTGAGCTCCACGACTGTACTGCTAGAGATCCTGGGGAAGAATTATCAGAAGATGATTTTCTGGAAGAACAATTGCTTTCCCCATATAAAATGTACAATGAGGACCATTGTCAAACATTACCTTGGGTATATGTTGATGGTTGTTCTTACCATGCCACTATTGATAATGAGCGCAGATTAGTCGCTGGCATTGGTATAACTGGGGCAAATGGATTCCCAAATATATCTATAGGTTTCAACATTGGACCAAGATCAAGTCAGGTTGCAGAACTAACTGCTGTTTTCAAAACCATTGAAATGGCTATTGAACATAGTATTAATGAATTTGTGATCATAACTGACTCAAATTATGTGCGTGACAGCTTTGTTGAATACCTGCCAACTTGGAAAAGAAATGGCATGCAGAAAAGCAATCACAAACCAGTCAAGCATGGCAAATTGTTCTGCGAGATTGATAATCTGGTAGTATCCAATGATTTAACCATACACTGGAAAAAGACCAAGGGTCATTCCAGAGTTCTAGGTCCTGATAAGGAAGGCAATGACCTTGCGGATTCATTAGCCAAACAAGGAGCCATAACTGGAGAACTCCTTAATATTGACCATTTAATGGGTGCAATTCAGGTAGAAGCCATTACCAGAAACCAGGCAAAACAACAGAGTGAGCCTAACTTGGTACAATGGAGTCAGGATTCTCCTAGTGAGGACCTGATCACTAGTCAAAAAGAAGACCCCATTGTAGGCAACTTCTATAAACACATAGAAGATCCTGAAAGCAACCCCATCTCAAAAGATGATTGTATTGGCAAAGAAGATCTGAGAATCTTAATAAAATCTAAATCACAATTCAAATTACAGGATGGTTTGTTAATTAGAACCTCCAAAACTGGCATCCAGCAGTGGGTAGTACCCACCAAGTTCCGAGGTCTAATGCTTCAACATGCCCATGATGCTCCCACATCTGGTCATCGCGGTGCCAAACTCACGTACGAAATATTGCATGACTACGCTTTTTGGCCACACATGTTGAAAGATGTTCAAACCTACTGTCAAGGGTGTTTAATCTGTCCACAGTTCCAACCCACTGCACCAACGCATAGAGCGCCATTGCAGAAAAGGGGGATGGTAATGCCATGGTCAGATATACAAATTGATTTTATTGGTCCGGTAACAAGGTCATCAAGAGGTAACAAGTACATGTTAACAGTGACATGCCTGTTCACTAAATGGGTAGAGTGCATTAGTGCACCTAACAATAGTGCTGAAACATGTGCAGCATTGCTCATCAACCATGTATTTTCCAGATTTGGTTTGCCCCAAAGAATCGAATCAGATCGGGGGACCCACTTCACTAGCGAAGTGATGACAAAAATGTGGAAAATACTAGGGGTTAAAAGAAAGCTCCATATTGCTTATAGAGCTGCCTCAAGTGGTGGTGTAGAGCGTTACAACCAATCCATTGTTAAAATCCTCAAAAAGTTTGTGAGTGAAACAGGTAAAGACTGGGATATAAAACTACCTCTAGTCTTAATGGCATTAAGAGCAACTCCAAGTAGTGCTACCAAGATGTCACCTTTTGAGCTGATGACTGGTAGAAGAATGGTTCTACCTCAGCATCTGCTGTACCGTACATCAGACCAAAATTTGATAAACGCTGCCAATACACATCAATATGTGGAAAACTTAAGAAAGCACCTGCAATATGCCTTTGCATTTGCTCAAAGGAATTTAGAAAGAGCCGCAACTGCCACTAAAACCTATTATGATCTCAAAACATCCAAAAAGGAATATGAAATAAATGATAAAGTTTATCTTTATAACTTTGGAAGAGATCAGGTTAGGGAGAAGAAATTTCTTCCCTCATGGAAAGGTCCTTTTGTCATTACTGACAAAATATCTCCAGTGGCCTATAAAATACGGATCCCCAAAAATGAAGGTTTCATAGATAAATGGGTACATATAAATCAACTGCGGGCATGTCATCCCAGGTCCCAACTACAAGTCATAGAGGGAGAATGAAGTGTCATATCCCCAAATGCACTAAAGACATACTGTAATTTAAAGATGCCTAACTGATAAACATGAAAGCTCAAAATAACAAACTTTCTTCATAAGAGACTGTCTATGAGGTATACGGTTGATCCTCATCAAATACCACTGACTTTAAGCCAATTCAAATACATGTGTCCTACATCTATTTGAAGTTGGAAGGGGGATTTATGTCAGAGTATATGAATATTATGATGAATATTACATATGTGTACATATATATATATATATATATATGTATATTTTATACACTGTATATGTTAGATGAGAACTCAGGATTAATTAAACATGAGTTTGTTGAACACAGCTTCTAATACACGTCTATCAGGATTGACGATCAGTAGAGCCTTTTTGAAACACAAACATTTCTTTTCTAAAGGAAATAGCTCAGTGACCCTATTCATTTGACTATATATGCAGATTTTTATAACCTCAGAACATTTGGTGAGGTGAGAAAAGAATGTGTTCAAGGACCCCTTTGGAATTTGACACGTGTGATACAACAGTTCTATCTCACTGAATCTCTATTTGAAGACTTACTGCAAAAACCCCTCTTGGGGGAAGGTGACACAAATAAAATCAAATACACATCTGCACTGCTGGCTAAACAGGAAATATGCTGTTTTAAAGACTCTTACAACTCCTCATGGATTGACCCCATGTGGTGAGTATGAGACAAAAAGTCTGGCAACTGAAGTTACTGAAAAGTTAGAATGTTAGGATAATACAGTGAAGACAAATGACTTACATTATGATTTCAAAGCAACAGTATATGTTTTAATGGACATGAGATGTGTGTGTGTATGTGTATATATATATATATATATATATATATATATATATATATAGGATATATATATATGTGTATGTTTTGAAAGCATGAATATCTTAGCCTCTGTGTGTTTAAGAACATGAATAGATGTTTATGGACCTGAAGAGAAGTGATTATTAACATTTATTTTTATTTCAGATCTACATAGACAGGATTCACTTGGAATACAGTACAATACTGAATTAAAAATAAGCTATTATTCACATATAAATGCCAGGATACCGATAACATTGTAATGCATTTTAAACTAATAATTAGCAGTATTAAATTACCTAAATAAAATAAAATGTTAATAATATAACATATTTGGTATCAGAATAATCAGAAAAAAATAACCTAATATTAACCATCTGTAATTGGGGTTATATATGATTAATGCAGAGAGTGTGATCTGATTAAATAACCATTTTATAAAAAAAAAAAAAAAAATTAAATTGCTTAAAAATGTCAGAAATGCTGTATTGTATTGCTATGTTGTACTGTATGCTGCCACCTGGTGTTATGTTGCGAGAACTACAGCCAGAAGGTTCTCTCTGGCTGTTAAAAATGAAATTTCCAAGGGCCAATCCGATTTAGACTTCCCAGATAACCAATGGGAAGGTCAGCTCCCGTAGTGCCACCCACATGATGTCATCAATGATTATATAATGGGAGTGTTGAATGCACAAGGGAGAGTTGTCTGTAACTTGTTGAAAATTAGTGATCTGATTTTGGCTGCGATATACCTAAAAAAAAAAAAAGTTCACTTCAGCAAGGAGCTTAAAACTTATCCTTGATTTGTGCAAAAACCTTCTTTCAAATGAGATGACCTAAAGACCGCTACGAATTGGATCTGTTGCAAAACATTGGGAACCGGATTGCTGTTTATTTGGGTGATGTATACAAGGGTTTTGTAAGATAAGTTATATGCATAGTCAATTTGTATTTAATAGATTTAAAGAAATAGTGTGTTTTAATTAGCATTTCACAGCCTATATATATATTGTTTAAATCTGCGTCTGATTGACCAAGTAACTCATCTATGCAAGTTCTGATATTGTCAGTTAATTTTGTATTAGGATAAATTGCAGTTAAATAGCAGAATATATATTATCCTATTGTTTTATAAACACTGTTTAGAATTGTATTGCTTGGATGTTAAAGGTTTTTAGTCCCATTGTGTTAAATAAATAAAAGGCTGAATTGTGAAGGTATATTTTTCTGGGTTTTGTAAGAAGGATAGCATATCTTAAGAGTTGGTTTTACGCATATAAACTTTTATTTAGTTTCCTTTTACTGCAAATATAGTTCAATATGTTTATGGATATTAACTAAATAAAAGAATTCAGATATTTATATTAATTGTATGGTCTAGTAGGTGCATGGTTGATAAGGGTTTCTATTTCTTTGTATTGTGTTTATAACCCTGCCATAAACTTATATATATTATTTGGATAGCACTACTAAGATTTTCATAAATATACTGACAGTATGTTCTGTCTGAATCACAAAAGAACATTTTGGGGTTTCATATCCCTTTAAGAATATATATAATTTTTTAAGGCTTGACAACAGTGTGCAGGAAATGGTGAGTTCTCCATTAAATTGCTTTAGTGAATATATTGAAGATCACTTATGAATATCTCACCTAGAATTCACCTTTACAACTTTTTTATACATTCATTTTAATAAGATATGACGTTTATATTACATAAGATAATATGAGTAACTATAAACTAATATAGGCAGATTACTATCAGATATGGTAAATATTGTATACTGCAATAATACACCAGATAACGCTGATAAATGATACCAAGTCTTCCCAATGCAAATCACATTTTGTTTTGAGACCATGATCATATCAGGTGAATTCTTTTATTCTCTGCAGTAAATTTGCATCAACTTTTTTCAGATCTGTGTAGATTGATTTAATAATTCTCCTTGATGCAGTATGAAAAGCTGTAAAAAGGTATACAGGAAACAACCTCCTCTTTAAGCTAGGATAAATTGAATGCATGCTATTTATCAGAGCAATACCTTGTCAGAATTAAAAAGTAGACTTGTGCGCGGCGGAAAAATTTGTTTCGGTTTGTTTTGGAACGATTCAGATTTTTTTTTATTTTGTTTTCGGATCAATTCGAATTCGGATACATTAGAATGTATTTGTTTCGGATTCATTCGGATTCAAATAAATTTGGATGTATTCGGATGTATTCAGTTCGGATTCAATTCGCAAATTCTGAAGTTCAGTATGTGTTAGGTGGGATGTGCTGTGTATTAGACTAGTATTATGTACTGTATATTAGGTGTAACCCATCTGAATCAACATAAGTACCAACCTCACAGGTACCAGCTACACAGTATGCACAGAGCTAGCAGAGGTATATAACCTAATATACAGTACATAATACTAGTGTAATACACAGCACATCCCACCTAAGTACCAACCTTACAGGTACCAGCTACACAATATGCACAGAGCTAGCAGAGTGATATAACCTAATATACTGTACAATACTAGTGTAATTGTGATAAATAAACTAACTCAGATTTATTCGTTACAAATGCATTTGGATTAGTTTAGTTTCATTGCTAGGGTAATTCAGAAATTCAAATCGATCTAAATCTCCGAATTTCGATTCGGAACTAAACGAAATGCACATTAAAAAGATTTGTTTTTCTTTCATGCAAAAAAATAAACAAACAAAAAACAGAGCTGGCACTTTTTTTATTTTAAATTGAGCCCATAATTTAGTAAAATGTTCCCACGATTTAGCAAAAATGCCAGCACAATTTAGTAAATCATGAGTATGTTTTTATTGATAATAGATTAATTACTTGTATCACAAAGTTCTTGCTTTTATATCACTATCAAAAGGGCGTATATATATATATAAAAAAATCTTAATACACTTTGTAATGACTTTAAAGGGACAGTAAAGTCATAATTAGACATTCATGATTTAGACAGAGCATACAATTTTAAAAAACTTTCCAATTTACTTATTTTATTTAGTTTGCTTCCTTCTCTTGTTATCCTTTGCGAAAAAAAATATCTAGGTAAGTTCCGGAACAGCAGATAACCTAGGTTCTAGCTGCTGATTGGTGGCTGCATATATATACTGATTGTCATTGGCTCACCCAAGTGCTCAGTTAGAAACCAATAGTGCATTGCTGCTCCTTCAACAAATGATAGAGAATGAAGTAAATTAGATAATAGAAGTAAACTGGATAGTTGTTTAAAATTATATCTTCTACCTAAATCATGAAATAAAAATGTTGAGTTTCATGTCCCTTTAATATTAGGATTAGTATTGTCACCTTTCTGGTAAATGATTTAGTCATACATTCGAGCTTGGGCATTATGCGTATACAAGTGCATGTGTGTATGATGTCTAATTGATTTACATTATACTGTAAAATTCATCATTGTGCATTTTTTCTAAGATTGTTTATTGTAAAAAGTGTTTTTTTTTTATTTTGGAGTGTTTTTGGTTTAGAAACAAGAAGATAAAGAAAAGAAAGACAAATTAACCCCTGACATCCTCAAATCATGAGGTTTTCATGACTTTTCCTGGTCGCCATAGTGCATTTTGGAACATTTTGTCACAATGTAAAACATGTTGTATAAAAGGCGAGTTTCTGCAAATGGTACCAACTCTCTGCACCAAACACGTTTCTGCAATCCCGGGTGGTACAGTGAAATAAAGAGGCCTATCTATCAAGCTCCGAATGGAGCTTGAATGGCCGTGTTTCTGGTGAGTCTTCAGACTCGCCAGAAACGCAAGTTATGGAGCAGTAGTCTAAAGACCGCTGCTCCATAACCCTGTCCGCCTGCTCTGATGAGGCGGACAGGAATCGCTGCAATTCAACCCGATCGAGTACAATCGGGTTGATTGACACCTCCCTGCTGGTGGCCGATTATAAACTCCGCTCCAGAGCAGCAAAGCACTAGTTGGACCCAGCCGAACACATCTGGCGAGACAATGACAAAAAACATATGTTTGTAGCCATCAATCCTCAGCTAGCTCCCAGTAGTGCATTGCTGCTTCTAAGTCTACCAATTATATTTTTCAACAAAGGATACAATACAACCAAATTAAATTTCATAATAAAAGTAAATTGGAAATACTTGCATGTTCTATCTGAACCATAAACTTTTCACTTGAACTTTATTGTATGATTAAATGGACATAAAACCCCATAATTTGCTTTTGTGATTCAGATATATCATACAGTTTCAAACAACTATCAAATTTGCTTTATTATCTTGGTATCCTTTGCTGAAGGTGTAGAAAAGCACTACTGGGAGCTAGCTGAACACATTGGGTAAGCCAATGACTAATAAGCATATACTGCACGTGCAGCCACCAATCAGCAGCTAACTTACAGTAGTACATTGCTGCTTCTGAGCCTACCTAGGTATGCTTCTCAACAAAGGATACCAAGAGAATAAAACAAATTAGATAATAGAAGTAAGATGTAAAGTTCTTTAAAACCACATGCTCTTTCTCAATTCTGAAAGGAACATTTTGACTTTACTGGCACCTTTCTTGAGATGTTTACTTGCTATATTAGATGTAACTAAACTCATCTTTAAAAGGAGATTCCCTTGTGCATTCCATTCCCTGCACATCACAGTTTCTGGCTCCTGTAAAGAAGCTGATGCATCTCTCAATGACACTTACACCAATGAGTTTGCCTCCTTTGGGATTTGTTAACTCCCACATAAAGCTTTTTCGAGGACAGTTCAGAAAAGCAGAGAAGCCTCTTTGTGCCAGAAATATCTCTTTCCGATGCGAGTTTCTTTCCCAACACCAGCGAATGTGTCAGCAGTTTTAATCTTCATCCTAGCCATGCTGTGAAATGCAAACGTCCCTTAATATGAGCCCATCTGTTCATTCTAGCATATTAGACAACACAGTGGTTTCTTAAAGGCCAGCAGCTGTTTCTTGTGGCTCCCAGCACTAAGCACAACATGCTGGGTGACAGAAGGGTGGGCATGAATGAAGGTTTTCTTTGCAGTTATGAACTGTCATCAATATATAACATACAGCTTTTGCTCTAGGTGATCTCAGCTTATGAAATCACAGACTCACATAGAACAAGAGAAAGTCGTCCTGTGACCTAATTGGCAATAACTCTATCATGTCTACAGACTTGGGAGAACTATACAATGCCATTTTAATATATGAATAGTATAAACCATCAATTAATAGCTGCAATTCAAAGATAAATGTTTTGAAAACATTCAAAATGCAAAGAAATGTATCCTCTGACATCAAGAGGGCAAATATTTAACCATGTGTAATGTCTTAAACTACAATGTCCCTTTAATTTATACCAATGGATAATAATCATTAACACCTAACTTGAGAAACCATCATCATGCCCTGGAAATTATTAAAGTGAATAAGTTGACTCGCAATAGTCCAGGATGTAATCAAGGAGGGTCAGAATGTAACTCCTATTTCAATTTCCGAAAAGAGTGCAAATGACTCTCAGCCATATATGCGTTGTCTAAACCAGCGCTTTTTTGAGTGATGCCTGCTCAGCTCATCTGCAATCACAGTCAAGGAGCCATCCGAATCAACCTATGATTCCATAAATGACAGTCACCACTGAATGCATCACATTTTGGCTGTATGTACTCCCAATCTGCATTCACACTCTTTCCGTAGCTGTGCCTGTTGGTTGCTCCAATGAATGACTTCACAGTCTGCACATGATGATTACATCACAGTCCTTCAACCAATCATGTGCTATGCTCATTAACCCAATGGGACATCAACACACCTAAGAGAGATTAAAGCAATGGTGGGATTCAGACATTTTATTCTCTAACTTTTCTATAATAAAAAAAGTTAGGAGATTTGCGGTGGGATGTTAAAAGGACATTAAACACGTTGAGATGGTAACATAAAATGATAAATCACATATATAAAAAGAAGTCTACAATATACTTTCATTATTTATTTTGTCCCCTTTTCTTGTAATTCCATTCTGAAATTGTGAGCTTTTCAGTTCCTGTTAGAAATGGAAGTGCAGAACACTGTTATATTCCACACAGCTATTGGCTGCACACTCTAGTGACTGATTTATAACTATCCCTAATTGGCCACAGCAGAGAAGGTAACCTAAGTTACAACATGGCAGCTCCCATTGTTTTATAGACACTAAAACTTTACACTTATTTTGTCTACATGTTATTCTTAGACTAATCTTTTCTTTGAATGCATTATTCTATCTAGCATTTATTAAGAGTTTATTGTCCCTTTAAACTTTACATTTTCAGCCTCACTGGTTTAACTCCTTAAAACCAGTTGTCTATTCCAAATTAACATACCTTGATTGAAATAAGACTAAAGGAGCAATTTCCCATACATTGTTTACACTTACACTATACTGTCCCTTTAAGGAAGATTGCCTCACCCATCCATCAGTTCTTGAGAGCCTGGAACATTTTTGGAACAGGTTTGCAAGAACTGGTAAGAACCAGCTTAACTGGATTAAAACCTTTGCTCTATGGTTTACTCTCCACACAAAATGCAGTCTATAAAAGATGACGTGTGAGCAAAAGCTGTATACAGGTATACCTCACTTTACATCGCTTCACTTTACAGCGATTCGCTAATACAGCTCATTGTGGAGCTGAAGTTCAACCTCCAAGCATCTTGAAAAAGTGCTGTAAATTATTGTGAGATTGCGAGAAAAGTGACTGGCACCATTTTGTTATGCTTAGTTCACTCTGTTAACTGCATTGCAGTGCAATCTGTGTCTCAGTGCTATAGTCTGGCAAATTTTACTACAGTAATTGTCACTATTTTACAGGTACAGTATTTATTGAATACTAATTGAATACTTGCTGTGCTAGTGTTAAACTAAACATAGCACTATTGCATCCCTAATATATGTTAGTTCAAACATGTTTTTAAGATTTTAAACACTGAAAAGAAAGCTAAAACTGCCTTGTTTCACTTTAAGGCGGTTTTCACTTTACAGCGGGGCTCCGGTCCCTAACCCGCTGTATGAGCGGGGTATACCTGTAGTTAAGATTACGAAATGCACCAGCTCTACAAGTGGACGGAGGGGCACTCCTCATTTGCCTATTGAATTGCTGTATGGCTACAATGTTCTAATTAGATTACAATAAAGGCTAAAGTTTTAACCCTTGAATAGTGCCGGCGCTCGCTCATCAAAAGCATTCAAAAACAACATATTTGAAACTTTGACAAGTCTCTTGTATATGTCTTGTATATGTCTTGTATATGTCTTGTATATGTTTTGTATATGTCTTGTATATCTTTTGTATATGTCTTGTATATGTCTTGTATATGTTTTGTATATGTTTTGTATATGTCTTGTATATCTTTTGTATATGTCTTGTATATGTTTTGTATATGTCTTGTATATCTTTTGTATATGTCTTGTATATGTTTTGTATATGTCTTGTATATCTTTTGTATATGTCTTGTATATGTCTTGTATATGTTTTGTATATGTCTTGTATATGTCTTGTATATGTTTTGTATATGTCTTGTATATCTTTTGTATATGTCTTGTATATGTTTTGTATATGTCTTGTATATGTCTTGTATATGTTTTGTATATGTTTTGTATATGTCTTGTATATGTTTTGTATATGTCTTGTATATGTTTTGTATATGTCTTGTATATGTTTTGTATATGTTTTGTATATGTTTTGTATATGTCTTGTATATGTCTTGTATATCTTTTGTATATGTCTTGTATATGTTTTGTATATGTCTTGTATATGTTTTGTATATGTCTTGTATATGTCTTGTATATATCTTGTATATATCTTGTATATGTCTTGTATATGTTTTGTATATGTCTTGTATATATCTTGTATATGTTTTGTATATGTTTTGTATATGTCTTGTATATGTCTTGTATATGTCTTGTATATGTTTTGCATATGTCTTGTATATGTCTTGTATATGTCTTGTATATGTTTTGTATATGTTTTGTATATGTCTGGTATATGTTTTGTATATGTCTTGTATATGTTTTGTATATGTCTTGTATATGTCTTGTATATGTCTTGTATATGTTTTGTATATGTCTTGTATATGTTTTGTATATGTCTTGTATATGTCTTGTATATGTCTTGTATATGTTTTGTATATGTCTTGTATATGTCTTGTATATGTCTTGTATATGTCTTGTATATGTCTGGTATATGTCTTGTATATGTTTTGTAAATGTCTTGTATCTGTCTTGTATATGTCTTGTATATATCTTGTATATGTTTTGTATATGTTTTGTATATGTCTTGTATATGTCTTGTATATGTTTTGTATATGTCTTGTATATGTCTTGTATATGTCTTGTATATGTTTTGTATATGTCTTGTATATGTCTGTCTTATATCTGTGGCCAGAGACAAATATAAATCAATATAAATATTTCTGCCTGTCACCATATCTTACCAATAGTAGGGGAAAGCATGGCGGTTATTCACATACAACATTAACAAATTACGGCCCATTCTACAGACAGTTGATTGCTATGTGTTTTCCTGTGCTTCCAGTCCCCTGATTTAAATATGTCAGCTTTAATTGTTGGTACTCATGTTTTTAAAAAAATATTTATTCTGTGTAATGAATTTCCATTAAAGTTACTAAAGATACTGCAGCTCTGTTTTACTTGTTCTATCTAGGGCTGCTATTGGACTTCTGTCTCCCTGCTCACAATGTCTTTTAATGAGGGTGATGTAAGCATTAATGTCACTGACTCTCACTGACGCAGGTTGGTGCTCAATATCCCAACCTAGGTAGCCCACCATGATAGGACTTGTATAACGACTCTCTTGTGGGTTTGGAAATGGCTTAAATTTTAATCTAAAAATGCAGCAAAAGGAGAACGAATTGATAATAAAAAACAGTTGATCATACTTTTGATTGCTGTAATAAAAAAGTTTTGGTTTTACATCCCTTTAAGACTTGAAATCTCTATTTTATAGGTACCTTGAAAGAAGATAAACAATCTTTTTGTATGTGTTTCTTGGCTGCACTGATTTAATTTTAGGTCTATTTTTGTGCTCATATGGTCCAAAGTTACTTTCTATTGCTTAGTCTAGAGCACATTAACATCTGCATGTTGCATGGCGCAGGTGCAGGATATCACTCGAATGCCAAGCCTATGGTGCGCTAAGCTGATTGTGAGCCAGTGGAGTTCTTCTTGTAGTTCTGTGCTATGCAATTAACAATAATAGTCAGGTCTTAATAAGCGCAACATTTTACAACAGTATTTTGGATTGCGCTTGATGGCAGCATGCTGTATGCTAAAAGAGCCCCCTGTGTTATTCATTATAAGTATAGGGCATGCTAAAAAAGTTTCAGCAGTGTTAGAATATTCGCTCACACAGGGTGATTGACAGGCCCTTCAAAAACGTGATTGGTCGTGTGAAAGAAGGGGACAGCCTTACACGCTCATTTACAAGCAAAATCTAAGTTGAGAAGCTTATCAGTTAGCCTTATAATACAAGGAAGCCAACAAACATGTTTAGTTCTGCACAGTAAAACAACTTTTCAGTATACTAGTATGTAATTTAGCTCTGAACATTTCTAATTTTCATACCTGGAAAAGCACACTGCTGTCTCCTCAAGGCTAACCTGGCTACTCATCTGTCCCTATCTTGCTTTAGCAGATAACAACTGCAAAATAATGCATTTTATTAAACTAGCAAGCTGACTGTGGCTAGGCTTGTTGTTTGCAGTTTCACGTCTGGATTGGCTGCTCTAAATAAGGCAAGTGGGGGGTGGGGTTTAACTATTAGAAAAAACTGCAGCAAGCAAACTTAATTTTTAACATAAAGGTTTAGACTTGGCTGATATGATATTCTATAGCAACACATCCAAAATGCCTTGTAATTACAAGGTGCTTACTGTCATTTTAATAGTCCCATACCTATAGATTAAAGTTCCCTCGGAACCAGTACACGTAGGCAGCTCCTTGAATTAAATTCAACCCTCTATCCAGTCAGTCGCTATTCTTAACAATTACATTTAAATTGAACTTGCAGGAAATGCATGTTTGTGCACAATTGATATCACAGTAGCTGTTGCTCTCTGACTGACAACACCCTCAGCTGTAAAACATGAAAGGGATAAGCCCATTTAAAGAGACTTACAATTGGTTTTCTTTGCTGTGTAGAAATGAAATACTTTTCTTTGAAAACATTCTTTAAAGGATTACTAAGTTTTGTTACTTATATGCAAAACGGAACATATGTTTTAAATAACAATTAGTACCAAAGCTAATCTACCTTATTGTGTGTTGAAACAAAGCTCCATTTGTTAATAAAAGCAAGTTTTCTTTCATCCGCATGACATCACTTTAGAAAGCCCTCAAAAATGGCCCATACACGGTATAACACACTCACCAGTCGGCTGGCGAGTGTTTGCATCTAATTAGAATCGTCTTGCGCATTTTGATTTGTGTACTATCGCATGCACATATTGCGGGACAGAAGCCGGCAGCCTAAAGTGAAAATAATGCGGTGACGTATTCAATGACACATTGTGTCAAAGAGTCGCCATCTTCCAACTGGAGTTGACAGCACGGATTGGAAATTGGTAACGGGCAGATAGTTAGTGGGTTTGGAAAAATTGTAAATTTCATAGACAAATATATTAAACAAGTTAAGTATTTGAAATGTGATGTGCATTGATAATGTGTTTATTTCAATGTATACTTTTGAAATATGATCAATTAATTCTTGACTACAGTGTCCCTTCAATTAAACATAAACACACATATGCATGCACACATACACATACCGTTATACACACTTACACAAACATGCACACACAAACACACACATGCACATACACATACACGCAAACACACACACGCACACACAGAAACACTCACACATGCGCTCACACACACACCCATACACATACACACAATCACACACACAAACTCACACAAACACACACATACACTCACGCACACAAACATATACTCACGCACACACACACCATTTTGCAACTGTATTTCTGAAGCCTTGCAGTTTTGGTATTATTCCAGCAGTTTTTATTTGATGTGGAAGATATGATGTATATCGAACCTCGTACAACTATAGATAACATCAGCAGTAACCTCACAAGTGTATATGAATAAAGGCTATTGTGTAAAATTAGAGAAAGATTTGGGAATAAGGCAGTATTACAGAGGAGGGTAGAGAACATATTACACACCTTAAAGGAAAAGTAAACTTTCATATGTCACTATGCAGAATCGCAAAGAAGAGCTAAAATCAGTATAACTTTAATTGATCAATTTTTTGAATCCTTACTATATTTCACCCTAATGTACCTTTTAAATATCAATCCTATGCCGCTGTTCCTCCGCCTGGATATAAAAAAAAAAGTATGTAGTGATGATGAATATCGTCTTTCTCATTTCCATTGGTCCCCCAATGGCGTCCCAAGCAACTCATTTTACGCCCACAATTGATAATGCGCATGCGTGTCTCATGGAATTCTCAGTCTCGATCTAAGCGCGTTCATGGGACACGCATGTGCATTATCTTCAGTGCCGCAATTTGCTGATTGCTTATCCGGTAATTTTTTTACGCATGCGCAATATACACAATGCTTAAAATGAACGTGCAAGGATGTACACGTAAGAGCGAGTGGGACTGCTCTTACGTGTATAGGAGATGAAGCAGGAAATGAGCGGGTGGGCGGAGGAAGTATACAAAAGGGTACCCTTTTTCAAATAAAATTTTACACAAAACTAAAAAGAATATATTAAAATAAAGTTAGTGACTGTAATATTGGATTAATATTGGATTTAAAAGTGAAATGAAAGAAATTGAAACAATAGATAAAATCAGAAATGCCTGAGTCACACGTTATGATGATGATCGTATCTATTAATTTCTATCATGCATATAATATGATTAATAAGGACATTTTCAACACCACATTCATATAAAACAGTGTTGGTTTTATGTCATCCATTAAAAAATCATTTAATATTAGATACATCAGAACAATGTAATGTAGATGTGTGTTAAGCTATCATAATATTTATACTGAGCATGTTAAAAGATAATAATTGCTTATTAATAAGTGATAAGACAAGCACGGGCATTTTCTATAAGCCAAGCACGGGCATTTTCTATAAGACAAGCCCGGGCATTTTCTATGTGCTAGATTGTAACAGAGGTTCTGGGTAAAACCATAATTACTTTTCTGTCCCAATTTACATTGCTATGAGAAATGCACTATCCACAAGGTCACCTCACATATACACAGTTATAGGCTCTGCCAATTGACCATTTTACTTTACATCAATACAAGTTCAAAAATAGCAACATAACATAAAGAAATACATAGTGGTTCCTTTAAATTAACTCTTTAGGTTCTTGTATAGTATACAGTTTAGTCAGTGGTTGTAACACAGGGTTAATCCCTGAGAGAATTAGAGTTTTTTGTCCTTTGGTATCTTATTCTCTCACATAAATCTGGCATTACCGTGACTTTCCTGCTACTCGTTGGCTTTTCACCAGATACACAGCCAGTAGCTCTTGGTCCATTAAGAATAGGACAATAGGCAAATTGACCATGAAGCAGGCTGATCGCAATGACAAATGGTTGGCAGATTTGCTTCATAGGCGGCACTGACTCATGTAAGGTTACATAACACAATGTATTTGCCACTTCCCTAAACGTAGCAAAAAAACTAACAAAATAATGGATATTTCCATCAGTCCACAAGTCTTGAACTACAAATTGCAGAATATAAGAATTCAATTAGATTTTTGTTCATCAATAAAGGGATGTGGGTTTAAATTTGACTTTAGTTATTAATAATTAATCAAAAGCACTTCATTCTTATTGTATCCTTTGTTAAAACCTAGTTTCCTTCAATGAGAGCATACTGAAGTAGGTTCTGGAGCGTGCACCTGTCTTAAACAGTATATGGTAGCTGTATTTCCATCAATGTTTGTAACAATATTATACATATAGTTCTTAGACACATGCACACTTTGTGACCTATCTCAGTATGCTCTTCTGAAAAATAGCTACATTTAAATTTAAACAAAGGATAAAAATAGAAAGCAATACTTTTGATATCAGAAGTAGATTGGAAAAGTGTATTAAATGTATATGCTCTGTCTGTATAATGTCCCTTTAAGATTAAGTGGATTTACCTTACTGGTAAAACTATACTCCTATTCCTCCACCTCTTCTATTTACAAAACTATGGTAGTATTTGTATTAATGGATATGTTTCTGTAATTGGTGTTGCAAGGTGCAATGTTATCTACATCAGACAGTGACTCACAGGCACGGAACACCACCCATTTTTGGGCTAGATTACGAGTGGCGTGCTAACTGTTTATCACGAGAGTTTGCGCGCGGCGGAAGTAGCACAGTTATTACAAGTCGAAAGTAAATGTGATCGCTTGTGTGCAATTGAATTTAACGGGCATCAGATTAGCACAACTTCAGATCTCTGGTTAACTGTTACGCTTACATAAAAAGTTGCAAAAAACACATCAAAAATACATTTATAGTGTAAGTACAGCTATACTCATAATAACAATGTCTGATAAAGATTATTAAAAAGCAGTAAGAAGTTATAAAATATGAGATCTTAGTTGTTAGAGAATAAAAAAAGGAATGCAAAGGGTTTTAACATAGAGATGCATACATACACGTCTAAATATGTATATGTCTCTCTCTCTCTATATATATATAAATGTATTTACTTATATGTTTGTACATATGTATTTATGTATATATGTGTATATTTGTATTTACAGACATATATACACATATAAACACATAGATACTTATGCATACATACACGTCTAAATATGTATCTCTCTCTCTCTCTCTATATATATATATATAAATGTATTTACTTATATGTTTGTACATATGTATTTATGTATATATGTGTATATTTGTATTTAAAGACATATATACACATATAAACACATAGATACTTATGCATACATACACGTCTAAATATGTATATGTCTCTCTCTCTCTCTCTCTCTCTCTCTCTCTCTCTCTATATATATATATATATATATATATATATATATAAATGTATTTACTTATATGTTTGTACATATGTATTTATGTATATATGTGTATATTTGTATTTACAGACATATATACACATATAAACACATAGATACTTATGCATACATACACGTCTAAATATGTCTCTCTCTCTCTCTCTCTCTCTATATATATATATATAAATGTATTTACTTATATGTTTGTACATATGTATTTATGTATATATGTGTATATTTGTATTTACAGACATATATACACATATAAACACATAGATACTTATGCATACATACACGTCTAAATATGTCTCTCTCTCTCTCTATATATATATATATAAATGTATTTACTTATATGTTTGTACATATGTATTTATGTATATATGTGTATATTTGTATTTACAGACATATATACACATATAAACACATAGATACTTATGCATACATACACGTCTAAATATGTCTCTCTCTCTCTCTCTCTCTCTCTCTATATATATATATAAATGTATTTACTTATATGTTTGTACATATGTATTTATGTATATATGTGTATATTTGTATTTACAGACATATATACACATATAAACACATAGATACTTATGCATACATACACGTCTAAATATGTATATGTCTCTCTCTCTCTCTATATATATATATATAAATGTATTTACTTATATGTTTGTACATATGTATTTATGTATATATGTGTATATTTGTATTTACAGACATATATACACATATAAACACATAGATACTTATGCATACATACACGTCTAAATATGTATATGTCTCTCTCTCTCTATATATATATATATATAAATGTATTTACTTATATGTTTGTACATATGTATTTATGTATATATGTGTATATTTGTATTTACAGACATATATACACATATAAACACATAGATACTTATGCATACATACACGTCTAAATATGTATATGTCTCTCTCTCTCTCTATATATATATATATAAATGTATTTACTTATATGTTTGTACATATGTATTTATGTATATATGTGTATATTTGTATTTAAAGACATATATACACATATAAACACATAGATACTTATGCATACATCTATAGATATATACATAAGTGCATTGGAGACCTTTGCAGTCAAGTAGCTTAAAACATGTAAATCCTATTTATGCAATATTTATTTTTAATAAAGTGTTTAAATGTGTATTTACTGTAAATATTTCACATTCCAAAGTTCTTAACATAAGTAAATATGTTATATTTATATATACCAAAGAACATAATATATACAGTATATATATATATATATAAAAATTATAGAAATATATATTGATAAATAAATAGAACATATTCTTCGATGTAAAGAACATTGGAATGTGAAATATTAATATTTCATGTATTTAAAGGGATTTTCCCGCCAAAATTGAAAACCACATGGGTGCATTTCAGTATTGAACAGAAGCAATTAAATTTTGTAATATACATGTATTAACAAAAATGCTTCAAATAAAAGCTATAGCTGTTTCTAAAGTGTATTTAAGTATGCACCGTGCACTAGCATTTTAAACTCAGCACTTGCTCAGAGAGCCCCAGTGATGATCTAAGCAGCTACATTATTAAAATGTAGGTGCAGTGAGAATATCTAGCTATGCTTCACATGCACGTGCAGAGATAAATGATAACACTAAAACAGTGATAACTTTTACTAGAAGCATTTTTGCTAATTCATGTATATTGCATATATGTTTCTATTCAAAGATGTAATTAATCTATGTGCATTTACATTTTGACTGGAATGTCCCTTTAAGTAAAAAAAATGAGATAGGATGTATGCACAAAAATGTAATTAATTTGTTCATGTCATTAAAACTCTTACTTTAACATTTGTAAAATCTTTTCTACAAGCAGGCATGTAAGCTTAACTTTTGTTTTTGGCTAATCCTAAACCCCATAAAAAAATGCTTGTGCAATATTAAATGCGTATGCTGTCGGCATTCAGCGATATCTGTCGGACATGATACGCTACAGTGTATCATGTCGGACAGACATTGTTAATTTGGCCCCATAGTGTCAGTAATGCTTAGTGCATAATTTAATGTTTTTTGCTCAATCATACAAACATATCTGTTAATGCAATAAAACATATTAACAAAAATGTATCATATTGCTGTTGAGAGGAGAAAGGATATATATATATATATATATATATATATATATATATATATATATATATATATATATAATATACAGCAGTGTTTTTCAACCAGTGTGCCGTGAGAGATCCTCAGGTGTGCCGCGGCAGACTGACAACAGTGCGGGGGTGTTTGTGAATGAATGTCAATATGTCATGCATAGTTTGTAGGAGGCATGGCATGACAGCACAGCACAGCACAGTGTGTGTATATATATATATATATATATATATATATATATATATATATATGTATATATATATATATATATTTATATATATATATATATATATATACTGTATATACTGTATATATACTGTATTAGGCTACAATGTGTGATTTTGTAAAATCTTGGGATGGTGGTGTGCAACAGGATTTTTTAATGTAAAAAAGTGTGCCACGGCAAAAAAAAAAGGTTGCAAATCACTGATATACAGTACTGTATAGCTGAAGTAGAAAGTGTTTTTTTCTCTGTGTAATTCAAGTCTGGCACATAAGATGTTGGTTTGAGTACATGAGCCAAAAGTTTATTCTAGTGTATGACAACAGTTTCTGTTAGTACAAGGGTGAAGAGAGACTTTGGGGCATATGTATCAAGCTCCGAATGGAGCTTGATGCCCCGTAACCGCTGCTCCATAACCTGTCCGCCTGCTCTGAGTAGGCGGACAGACATCGCCTCAATTCAACCCGATCGAGTACAATCGGGTTGATTGACACCCCCCTGCTGGTGGCCCATTGGCCGCGAGTCTGCAGGGGGCGGCGTTGCACCAGCAGCTCTTGTGAGCTGCTGGTGCAATGCTGAATACGGCGAGCGTATTGCTCTCCGCATTCAGCGAGGTCTGTCGGACCTGATCCGCACTGTTGGATCAGGTCCGAAAGACATTGATAACTAGAGGCCTTTGTGTCTGACATTTCCTGTGTTCTTATAAGATTTCTGGGCACCATCAGGTTAAAGGAACATTCTCACATCTGAATATTATTTAGACATACATTTGTATTCAGATTCAGTACATTGCATTCATCTGGGGAAAAAAAATGAGTGGGCCCTTTAACAAAAAAATGATAGTTTGAAGGCATGCAGCAGAAACATTTAATTAATTTATTCATGTCATTAAAACTCTTATTTTAATGGTTGTAAAATCTATTCTACAGGGGGGAAATGCTTCAAATTTATACTATCAATAATGATGTATGTAAGCTCAACTTTTGTTCTTGGCTAATCCTGAACCCCATAAAAAAATATCAAACAAATAATATGTTTGTGCTGCTGTTGGTTTGTAGCACTAGCACTGGCTACTACTGCCTGAAGATTCCCAAAGGAAACCACTGACAAATAGTTTTTTTGTTAACAAATTCCAGCTGACCCGTTTTTTTTTCTTCTTATGATTCCTCCAAAGCAATCTTTTTTTGTCTGTGCACATGTCTTATATAATTTTATTACATAAACTTTGACATTCTAAAGCAAAAATTGCATGCTGCAGGGAGATTAAACACACATGTATATTGCTTTGGAGTTCCCAATATGAAAACAAATGGTGATTGGCAATTGTATGCGACTATAGCGTATGGCCATGTCATCCGCATATTACCATGTCTTGTGAATCAAGTTTGCTTATGCGTTTAACCCCTTTGTGGGAATGAAACACATTTGACCTCATTTAATAACTATTGGGTGTATAGTGTTCCTAGCCAGGGAACCTGTCCACCTGGGCTTGTGGCGAGTGTACCTCCATTTGTCACTGGCAGTCATTAATGCATCACTATCACCTGCTTCTGTGAAACCAATCATAAGAGAGCAAGAGTTGTCAATCACATAGCCAGTATTGCAAAAATGACATGATCTAACAAACTCAGGGAAACTGTTTTAGGGTTTCGAATGTCCTTTTAACACTTAGGGGGCGATTTAACATTGTGCGAGCGGACATGATCCGATTTTTGGGGATCATGTCCTCTGCACATCGATAAATGCAGACAGTATACGCTGTCGGCATTTATTATTGCACCAGCAGTTCTGGTTAACTGCTGGTGTAATGCCGCCCTCTGCAGATTTGCGGCCAATTTTAGCTTGATAAATATGCCCCTTACTGTAGAGAACAGGAGTAGACTATTTTATATTAATCCGCAAATCACCCTCAAGAAACGCCATGATTATCTCAGTAATGTGCAGAACATGTTTTTCTCATATAATCTCCTATTGAACACTAAGCAGAACAGAGCACGTGACTTACATTTTTATATATATACGCTAATAATAGATGCGCACGTATTATTGTGCAGAAAACAGGGATGTAGCATACAAAACAGCATGTTGTATAACTGGGGATTTCTTCCCCACATAAATAACTTCTCATATCAACCAATTAACTGGACTTATAGTCATTAAATAATATAACCAGGGTAGCTGCAGGCAACTGTCAATCACTCACTGGATAAAAATCTGTTTCATGAACACAATATACAGAAACATGAATATTATACTGTGCTATCTGAAGTGTGTGTGTTAGATCCCTAACATAAAATGTATACAGGGTAATGATAATATATGCTATGCACATTATGTGCTAGATTACAAGTTTAGTGCCAAATATCACTTGCGTGCAAACGATATTAGCGATCCACTGAGTAATACCAGTACCAGTAGTACCAGTTAATGTACGCTGGTATCACAAATAAAGCGCAATGCGATTGCGAGCTTGTGTTGCTAGGATGCATTGCACTCATGAGAGCGCTTTCATAGGTTCCAATGGGAGCCTTGTTCTGATGCCATCAGAGACAGCATCAGAATCTAAGCGCAGTGAAGAAGGTAAGTAGCGCAGCGATTGCAGCATTTTTAAATCTATGGGGCTGAATTACTATTATACGAGCGGACATGTCCGCTGCACATCGATAAATGCCGACAGCATACGCTCTCAGCATTTATCATTGCAACAGCAGTTTGGCCAATTGGCCGCTAGCAGGGGGTGTCAATCAACCCGATCGTGTTGGATCGGGTTGATTTTTGGCGATGTCTGTCCGCCGCCTCAGAGCAGGCAGACAGGTTATGGAGCAGCGGTCTTTAGAAACACGGGGCGTATATGCATACGGAGCTTGATAAATATGCATATATATTTATGTGTTAATATGTGTGTATACACCTATTAAATTTATATGTATACAAGCATATAAATATATATTTACTGGGAACACACAGTTACCATAGACCGTAATGTAAAGGCACATTTTAGTGTTGTTTTTTTCTTACACCCCAGAACCGCCAACTTTAAAGCCCCAAAACTGCCTAGTGTAGTTTCTTTTAATTTAAAAAAAATGCAATTTTTTTAAAAATATAAACTATAATACCCTGTAATGTGAGGGCATTCGCAACACTTTTAAAAAATTAACCAGAGATCTAATCTCTGGTTAATTTTCTCAGAGCTAATTGCTACCGCAAGCTCGTGGTAGCAATAACCAGCAACTTGTAATGGCTGGTTATTTATCACACACCCGCAAATGGACAAATTTGCCATTTGCGGATGCAGGATCATTTAGCACTGCACTTTTAATCTAGCCCTTCGTCATTATACATACTGTTTGCTTTAAATAAAACATAGATACATTTATCTGTTTAAAGACAATTGAGATCCTAAAATGTTACATTAGAAATAAGAATTACAAAAGTTTTGCTTTACTTGAAAAATTAGTGCTGTGAGCAAATTCTAGTCTAGGTCCTGTTCAGCCTAAAATGCAATGCGCTAATCTCTTGTTTTGCCCAGAAACGCATTAGCTAGACATCTGTATAGTCTCTTGTAGCTGATACTTTTGATAGTATGTGGATGACACAAGATCAGTCTTTAGTTTTTCATTAGGGAAGCAGTAACATGTATGATGCTGGCAATCTGTGGTGTAAATAAACTAACTCTGCTCTGCAAATGTTGCTAGAGAATTGTTGCAACTCTGCATTCTACACAATGACACAGAAATCTCCTCTATCTTACCAATAGTAGTATGCAGCCCCAGGCATGGTAAATGGGGATTGTACTACATACCATAGCAGATCATGTTTACATGAAACACAAAAATCATCTGTTTAAACACTGTTTTGGTTTTAACAATATTTTTGCCAAATTTTTCTGAAATCTACATTTTTACCTAAGGGGATAGATTCTATTCCAACTGAAAAGCTTATTTAAAAAAAGTATTTACAAAAATTCCCTTGAGAATTTTGTGAAAAGAGCGTTGATGAGTTTGTTGGCTGGAATAGAATTTTGTACAAAGAATTACTATCAGTCATTTTGGTTATTTGCTAAAATGTTAAAAGTCAAAAAATCCCCAAACAGTAAAAAAAAGTAATCAAACTTTTAACAACGTTTACCACTGATTATTTTGTGATTGTTCAGAATATCCTCATATTTACAGCTTGTATACTGCAGGGTACAGAATATCATCATATTTATAGCTTGTATACTGCAGGGGTACAGAATATCATCATATTTATAGCTTGTATACTGCAGGGGTACAGAATATCCTCACATATACAGCTTGTATACTGCAGGGGTACAGAATATCCTCACATTTACAGTTTGTATACTTCAGGGGTACAGAATATCCTCATATTTACAGCTTGTATACTGCAGGGGTACATAATATCCTCACATTTACAGCTTGTATACTGCAGGGGTACAGAATATCCTCATATTTGCAGCTTGTATACTGCAGGGTACAGAATATCCTCACAATTATAGCTTGTATACTGCAGTGGTACAGAATATCCTCACATTTACAGCTTGTATACTGCAGGGGTACAGAATATCCTCATATTTATAGCTTGTATACTGCAGGGTACAGAATATCCTCACATATACAGCTTGTATACTGCAGGGTACAGAATATCCTCACATATACAGCTTGTATACTGCAGGGGTACAGAATATCCTCACATTTACAGCTTGTATACTGCAGGGGTACAGAATATCCTCACATTTACAGCTTGTATACTGCAGGGGTATAGAATATCCTAATATTTATAGCTTGTATACTGCAGGGGTACAGAATATCCTCATATTTGCAGCTTGTATACTTCAGGGGTACAGAATATCCTCACATTTATAGCTTGTATACTGCAGGGGTACAGAATATCCTCACATTTATAGCTTGTATACTGCAGGGGTACAGAATATCCTCACATATAGAGCTTGTATACTGCAGGGGTACAGAATATCCTCACATTTACAGCTTGTATACTGCAGGGGTACAGAATATCCTCACATATACAGCTTGTATAATGCAGGGGTACAGAATATCCTCACATTTATAGCTTGTATACTGCAGGGTACAGAATATCCTCACATTTATAGCTTGTACTGCAGGGGTACAGAATATCCTCATATTTACAGCTTGTATACTGCAGGGGTACAGAATATCCTCATACTTACAGCTTGTATACTGCAGGGGTACATAATATACTCATATTTACAGCTTGTATACTGCAGGGGTACAGAATATCCTCATACTTACAGCTTGTATACTGCAGGGTACAGAATATCCTCACATTTATAGCTTGTACTGCAGGGGTACAGAATATCCTCACAGTTATATCTTGTATACTACAGGGGTACAGAATATCCTCACATTTATAGCTTGTATACTGCAGGGGTACAATATATCCTCACATTTACAGCTTGTATACTGCAGGGGTACAGAATATCCTCACATTTACAGCTTGTATACTGCAGGGTACAATATATCCTCACATTTACAGCTTGTATACTGCAGGGGTACAGAATATCCTCACATTTACAGCTTGTATACTGCAGGAGTACAGAATATCCTCACATTTACAGCTTGTATACTGCAGGGGTACAGAATATCCTCATATTTACAGCTTGTATACTGCAGGGGTACAGAATATCCTCACATTTACAGCTTGTATACTGCAGGAGTACAGAATATCCTCACATTTACAGCTTGTATACTGCAGGGGTACAGAATATCCTCATATTTACAGCTTGTATACTGCAGGGGTACAGGATATCCTCACATTTATAGCTTGTATACTGCAGGGGTACAGAATATCCTCACATTTACAGCTTGTATACTGCAGTGGTACAGAATACCCTCATATTTACAGCTTGTATACTGCAGGGTACAGAATATCCTCATATTTACAGCTTGTATACTGCAGGGGTACAGAATATCCTCACATATACAGCTTGTATACTGCAGTGGTACAGAATATCCTCATATTTATAGCTTGTATACTGCAGGGGTACAGAATATCCTCACATATACAGCTTGTATACTGCAGGGTACAGAATATCCTCATATTTATAGCTTGTATACTGCAGTGGTACAGAATACCCTCATATTTACAGCTTGTATACTGCAGGGTACAGAATACCCTCACATTTATAGCTTGTATACTGCAGGGGTACAGAATATCCTCACAGTTATATCTTGTATACTACAGGGGTACAGAATATCCTCACATTTATAGCTTGTATACTGCAGGGGTACAGAATATCCTCATATTTACAGCTTGTATACTGCAGGGGTACAGAATATCCTCACATATACAGCTTGTATACTGCAGGGGTACAGAATATCCTCACATTTATAGCTTGTATACTGCAGGGTACAGAATATCCTCACATTTATAGCTTGTACTGCAGGGGTACAGAATATCCTCATATTTACAGCTTGTATACTGCAGGGGTACAGAATATCCTCATACTTACAGCTTGTATACTGCAGGGGTACATAATATACTCATATTTATAGCTTGTATACGGCAGGGGTACAGAATATCCTCATATTTATAGCTTGTATACTGCAGGGGTACAGAATATCCTCACATATACAGCTTGTATACTGCAGAGTACAGAATATCCTCATATTTATAGCTTGTATACTGCAGGGGTACAGAATATCCTCATATTTACAGCTTGTATACTGCAGGGTACAGAATATCCTCATATTTACAGCTTGCATACTGCAGGGGTACAGAATATCCTTACATTTACAGCTTGTATACTGCAGGGGTACAGAATATCCTCATATTTATAGCTTTTATACTGCAGGGGTACAGAATATCCTCATATTTACAGCTTGTATACTGCAGGGTACAGAATATCCTCATATTTACAGCTTGTATACTGCAGGGGTACAGAATATCCTCATATTTACAGCTTGTATACTGCAGGGGTACAGAATATTCTCACATTTACAGCTTGTATACTGCAGGGTACAGAATATCCTCATATTTACAGCTTGTATACTACAGGGGTACAGAATATCCTCATATTTACAGCTTGTATACTGCAGGGTACAGAATATCCTCATATTTACAGCTTGTATACTGCAGGGGTACAGAATATCCTCATATTTACAGCTTGTATACTGCCGAGTACAGAATATCCTCATATTTATAGCTTGTATACTGCAGGGGTACAGAATATCCTCATATTTACAGCTTGTATACTGCCGGGTACAGAATATCCTCATATTTATAGCTTGTATACTGCAAGGGTACAGAATATCCTCACATTTATAGCTTGTATACTGCAGGGGTACAGAATATCCTCACATTTATAGCTTGTATACTGCAGGGTACAGAATATCCTCATATTTATAGCTTGTATACTGCAAGGGTACAGAATATCCTCACATTTATAGCTTGTATACTGCAGGGGTACAGAATATCCTCATATTTATAGCTTGTATACGGCAGGGGTACAGAATATCCTCATATTTACAGCTTGTATACTGCAGGGGTACAGAATATCCTCACATTTATAGCTTGTATACTGCAGCGGTACAGAATATCCTCATATTTACAGCTTGTATACTGCCGGGTACAGAATATCCTCATATTTATAGCTTGTATACTGCCGGGTACAGAATATCCTCACATTTATAGCTTGTATACTGCAGGGGTACAGAATATCCTCATATTTACAGCTTGTATACTTCAGGGGTACAGAATATCCTCACATTTATAGCTTGTATACTGCAGGGGTACAGAATATCCTCACATGTATAGCTTGTATACTGCAGGGTACAGAATATCCTCACATTTATAGCTTGTATACTGCAGGGTACAGAATATCCTCAAATTTATAGCTTGTATACTGCAGGGGTACAGAATATCCTCATATTTACAGCTTGTATACTTCAGGGGTACAGAATATCCTCACATTTATAGCTTGTATACTGCAGGGGTACAGAATATCCTCATATATACAGCTTGTATACTGCAGGGGTACAGAATATCCTCAGATTTACAGCTTGTATACTGCAGGGCTACAGAATATCCTCACATTTATAGCTTGTATACTGCAGGGGTACAGAATATTCTCACATTTACAGCTTGTATACTGCAGGGTACAGAATATCCTCATATTTACAGCTTGTATACTACAGGGGTACAGAATATCCTCATATTTACACCTTGTATACTGCAGGGTACAGAATATCCTCATATTTACAGCTTGTATACTGCAGGGTACAGAATATCCTCACATTTATAGCTTGTATACTGCAGGGGTACAGAATATCCTCACATATACAGCTTGTATACTGCAGGGGTACAGAATATCCTCATATTTACAGCTTGTATACTGCAGGGCTACAGAATATCCTCACATTTACAGCTTGTATACTGCAGGGGTACAGAATATCCTCACATTTACAGCTTGTATACTGCAGGGGTACAGAATATCCTCACATATACAGCTTGTATACTGCAGGGGTACAGAATATCCTCATATTTATAGCTTGTATACTGCAGGGCTACAGAATATCCTCATATTTATAGCTTGTATACGGCAGGGGTACAGAATATCCTCATATTTATAGCTTGTATACTGCAGGGGTACAGAATATCCTCATACTTACAGCTTGTATACTGCAAGGGTACAGAATATCCTCATATTTATAGCTTGTATACTGCAGGGCTACAGAATATCCTCATATTTATAGCTTGTATACTGCAGGGGTACAGAATATCCTCATACTTACAGCTTGTATACTGCAGGGGTTAAAGGCTATAGGTTTGTTACTGATCTGCAAAAATAGATTTTCTAAAAATGTTGTAAATACCCTATAAATATTTTGGGGATCCCATAATACATGTATATGATAGATATTTTAAAGATCTGCATTGCTTTTAGCATAAAAACATAATGACCTAACACTAAATAATTATTGGTCATGCATTAAGATTCATTAAAATGTAAAAAGCAAAAACAATTTTTTCCAAATTTGTTGTATTCGTTAGACTTGTGCAGCAGCAAATAATTTGTTTCTGAGAAATCAAGGCTCAATTTATGAAGCAGCGGATGCTGTTTCGGAAGGCACATCACTTCAGGCTCGCCTGAAACGGAAGTTAAGAAGCAGCGGTCATAAGACCTTTTAGGTGGCGGATTGAAATCATCCTGATCTGATACAATCGGGATGATTGACAGCCCCTGCTAGCGGCCGATTGGCCCCCAGTGTATGCTGTCTGCATTTAGCAATGTCGAGTGGACATGATTCAATGTAGCGAATCATGTCCGCTCAACATTTAATACATTTTCTCCTAAATCTCCTCTTAGCACGGCCATGGGCTCAGTGAAGATTAGCAAGGCAACATAGTACGCTATAGGAAAGTATTTTACCTTTTATAGGTAATTTAAAGGAAACAAATATATTATTACGAATTTCATTAGTATATATTTGTTTTCTTTAAATTTAGTTTAGTGAATTTGTTTGTATATTCATTTTGTGAAAACAAAACAAATATCTGTATTTTTGTTACGAATATGCATTCTTAATAAAATGAAATCACGAGCCTAGTATTCATCCAATAATGATAAACAAGCATCCCCATTACAAGGACAGGCTTCAAAAAGTTCTTAGTTAGTCCTGATCTTTATTAACAAAAAAAGGTATTTTTTGTGCTGCTGCTGGCTTGTAACTCTAGAACTAGCTAGCACTTTAACTTTATATACGTTTAAGCTGTTGTCCAGATGCTCAGTTGCGGATTTCAGTTAACAACCAAATTCCAAGCAAAGCAAAACAAATATTACATTTCTAAACACAAGTTAAAATAAATGATTAAATCATTTTGAAATGTAGAAAAGCAGTGACAGAACTTGGAGAAGTAGGGACAACTATAGTAGACCAAATGATTCCAAGAACATGAAGCCAATTAGATAATAGAATTAAACTGGAAAGTTTTTTTAAAATTGTATGCTCTATCTAAATCATGAAAGGAACATTTTGGGATTCATGACCCTTTAAAATTGCGTATCATGTCGGGCAGACTGATAAATTGGCCACAATAAATGTAATATGTTTGCAGTGGACAGCATTGCAACAGTAGTGTACAAGATGTGTGTAAGCATAAAAGTACATGTGTATGCCAAGTGTTCAATATCTCATCTTGTGAAGGCAGGATAATTCCTTTGGCCACCTTCTATCAAAATCAATGTTAAACAACATGGTCATATAAACAAACAATGCTACTTTAACAAGATGTAATTTCTTTGCCAAGTTTAACATTCAATTGAGACACATATTTCAAACAAAACATATGCTACATAATTTAATTTCTTTGGAAAATTGTAAGTAAAAACAAAACATAGAAAAAAAGGCATTTTCAGCAGATATATATTTTCCCCAGCTCTGCAGAACATATGTATTCTGGGTAGTGATATGCAAATAAATCTTAATTAATTTGCTTGCGTTGATTTTAAACATGGACTTCCCAAACATCCCAAGAGTGTAGGATATAAAAAAGAGAGATTCATTTGCAGAGTCATTCCAACCCAAAGTGGAGTCAGAGAGCCAGGGTGACCCATAGGGATAGCCGACGCGTGATATGAGCGTAGCTGGAAGATCCAGGGTCAATTTGTGAAACTTGGACATTTATTTAGTTAGGGAGACTTGATGGAGTTATATCAGAACAAATCTCACAAACTGTAACTGTCCCACAATAGACTGAACAATAAAGAGCTCTGAATTATTTCATTAAAAAAACAACAGCATGGAGTTACTATACACAGCCAGGGTTTCATGATGCTCCAGGTGTACAATTTAGAGTGCTCATAAACAGTATTTAATTTTTTGGGTGGATCACCACATACATCAACAGCATTTTACTTACGCTTTGTGGATGTGAACATCGGTCCTGGCTTTAAAGGGCCAATATAGTAAAAATATTACATGCTCCAATTTGTTAGAGCTTGTCATTTTAAGACTACTGACTAGGGATGGACGAATGTGTAAATTTCCGAATTCGAATGTTAGAACGAATGTTATTACAAATCCGAATGTTGATACGAATATTCTTGAAAATTCTGTAATCGAATGCTATTTACAGTTTTCAAATATCACTTTCGAATTCAAATGTTTATAATTAGATTGAATGTCCACATTCGAAATTTTGAATGTAACATTCTATTTAACAAATTCTATTCAGAAGTTCAATAGTTCATGTGGTAGGGAATCTAGTAAATTGCTACATAATAGATACAAATATATCAATTCAAACATTTCTATTTCGATCAAATATTGCATAATTTGAATATTACATTTAAATAAAGCATTATAGAAATACTATTACAAATATATAAATTTGAATTTTTCTAAACGAATATTTTCTAATGTAATCGTAAAATTCGAAAACCGAACATTCGAAAATCGAATGTTAGAATGTTATGTAAACATTCAAAATTCGATTCGAACGAACGTGTTAAAATTTGTTTCATTTTTCGAATGTTGCGAAACATTCGCCCATCCCTACTACTGACCCTAGACTACTGTGTGTTTAAGCCCCACAAAGGGGGTTAAACACACAGTAGAAATGCCAACAATGACCTGCAATTTATTGGATTACTAGCATTTCATTTTTTTCATATAATCTGCATATGTTTCCTGGCATATAGTCATATTTGCAAATGCACCGTTCGCTTGACAACATTTCCAGCAATAGAATTATATTTTTTTAACCAACTTTTTGTTCCGTCAAAGCAAAAATGCCAATAAATATTTTGTTAACAAAAAAACAAACACAGATAAACACAACTGATATCATACTTGTTGAAGCACAGAACTGGTTCATTAACATTTTTGCAAGGCTAATATCGTATACTTATAAAAATACAGATTGTTGTGTTCACGTTAACAAAACCAATTCTGCCTGCACCAATATGAAACATAGGGGCCGATTTATGTAACTGCAAATGCCGGTGTTTCCGCACGAGCCTTCAGGCTGAGGCGGCGGACAGCAATCATTCCGATTCAACACGATCGGGATGAATGACACCCCCTGCTAGCGGCCAATTGGCTGTGAATCTGCAAGGGGCAGCATTGCACAAGCATTTCACAAGGAATGCTTGTGCAATAATAAATGCAGACAGCATGTGCTGTTTGCATTTATCGACATGATCCACACATTGATAAATCGGCACCATAGACTTATATTTTACAGAAAACCATTTAGGAATTATTCAGAAGAAGAAGAAAAAGGAAATAAAAGATTGTATGTGGCTATATGGTGAAGAAAATGATATCTCACAATGATTTTAAATGTTGCATTAAAGGGACAGTCTACAACAGAATTTTTATTGTTTTAAAAGATAGATAATCCCTTTATTACCCATTTCCCAGTTTTGCATAACCAAAACAGTTATAATAATATACTTTTAACCTCTGTGATTATCTTGTATCTAAGCCTCTGCAAACTGCCCCTTTTTTCAGTTCTTTTGACAGACTTGCAGTTTAGCCAATCAGTGCCTGCTCCCAGATTACTTCACGTGCACGAGCACAGTGTTATCTATATGAAATATGTGAACTAACACCCTCTAGTGGTGAAAAACTGTTAAAATCCATTCTGAAAGAGGTGGGCTTCAAGGTCTAAGAAATTAGCATATGAACCTCCTAGGTTAAGCTTTCAACTAAGAATACCAAGAGAACAAAGCAAAATTGGTGATAAAAGTAAATTGGAAAATTGTTTAAAATTACATGCTCTATCTGAATCATAAAAGTTTATTTTGGCCTAGACTGTCCCTTTAAAGAGACAGCCAGCTAAAAATCTAGTTATATTTATCTGGATATATTTATGATAAGGAAGTGATTTATTAAAGGAAAACATATCTCCAAAAAAATATATAATGCACGGATATCTACTTCTTTAAAGGGACATTACAACTACAGTAGCAGGTTACTACTCACTATCTTATTATATTTCCTGCTGTACCTGCAGCTCTCTTTAAAGCCGATCTCTTACTTTATCTCATTACAGAATGCAGTTGCTAAAGCTGTGCTTTTTATACTGGGTGTTACCATCTTGTAGCTGTGTATTGTTACATCATGTGACAGAAGCAGTGCACTTTATCTCATTACAGAATTCAGCTGATAAAGCTGTGCATTTTATACTGGTGCCACCATCTTGTAGCTGTGTATTGTTACATCATGTGACAGAAGCACTGCACTTTATCTCATTACAGAATCCAGCTGCTAAAGCTGTGCATTTTATACTGGTGCCGCCATCTTGTAGCTGTGTATTGTTACATCATGTGACAGAAGCAGTGCACTTTATCTCATTACAGAATCCAGCTGGTAAATATGTGCATTTTATACTGGGTGCCACCATCTTGTAGCTGTGTATTGTTACATCATGTGACAGAAGCAGTGCACTTTATCTCATTACAGAATCCAGCTGCTAAAGCTGTGAATTTTATACTGGTGTCGCCATCTTGTAGCTGTGTATTGTTACATCATGTGACAGAAGCAGTGCACTTTATCTCATTACAGAATCCAGCTGGTAAATATGTGCATTTTATACTGGGTGCCACCATCTTGTAGCTGTGTATTGTTACATCATGTGACAGAAGCAGTGCACTTTATCTCATTACAGAATCCAGCTGCTAAAGCTGTGAATTTTATACTGGTGTCGCCATCTTGTAGCTGTGTATTGTTACATCATGTGACAGAAGCAGTGCACTTTATCTCATTACAGAATCCAGCTGGTAAAGCTCTGCAGTTTACACTGGGTGCCGCCATCTTGTAGCTGTGTATTGTTACATCATGTGACAGAAGCAGTGCACTTTATCTCATTACAGAATCCAGCTGCTAAAGCTGTGCATTTTATACTGGGTGCCGCCATCTTGTAGCTGTGTATTGTTACATCATGTGACAGAAGCAGTGCACTTTATCTCATTACAGAATCCAGCTGCTAAAGCTGTGCATTTTATACTGGTGCCGCCATCTTGCAGCTGTGTATTGTTACATCATGTGACAGAAGCAGTGCACTTTATCTCATTACAGAATCCAGCTGCTAAAGCTGTGCATTTTATACTGGGTGCCGCCATCTTGTAGCTGTGTATTGTTACATCATGTGACAGAAGCAGTGCACTTTATCTTAATACAGAATCCAGCTGCTAAAGCTGTGCATTTTATACTGGGTGCCACCATCTTGTAGCTGTGTATTGTTACATCATGTGACAGAAGCAGTGCACTTTATCTCATTACAGAATCAAGCTGGTAAAGCTGTGCATTATATATTGGTGCCGCCATCTTGTAGCTGTGTATTGTTACATCATGTGACAGAAGCAGTGAACTTTATCTCATTACAGAATCAAGCTGGTAAAGCTGTGCATTATATACTGGTGCCGCCATCTTGTAGCTGTGTATTGTTACATCATGTGATAGAAGCAGTGCACTTTATCTCATTACAGAATCCAGCTGCTAAAGCTGTGCATTTTATACTGGTGCCATCATCTTGTAGCTGTGTATTGTTACATCATGTGACAGAAGCAGTGCACTTTATCTCATTACAGAATCCAGCTGCTAAAGCTCTGTATTTTATACTGGTGCCACCATCTTGTAGCTGTGTATTGTTACATCATGTGACAGGAGCAGTGCACTTTATCTCATTACAGAATCCAGCTGGTAAAGCTCTGCATTTTATACTGGTGCCGCCATCTTGTAGCTGTGTATTGTTACATCATGTGACAGAAGCAGTGCACTTTATCTCATTACAGAATCCAGCTACTAAAGCTGTGCATTTTATACTGGTGCCGCCATCTTGTAGCTGTGTATTGTTACATCATGTGACAGAAGCAGCGCACGTTATCTCATTACAGAATCCAGCTGGTAAAGCTGTGCATTTTATACTGGTGCCGCCATCTTGTAGCTGTGTATTGTTACATAATGTGACAGAAGCAGTGCACTTTATCTCATTACAGAATCCAGCTGGTAAAGCTGTGCATTTTATACTGGGTGTTACCATCTTGTAGCTGTGTATTGTTACATCTTGTGACAGAAGCAGTGCACTTTATCTCATTACAGAATCCAGCTGCTAAAGCTGTGCATTTTATACTGGTGCCGCCATCTTGTAGCTCATGTATTGTTACATCATGTGACAGAAGCAGTGCACTTTATCTCATTACAGAATCCAGCTGGTAAAACTGTGCATTTTATATTGGTGCCGCCATCTTGTAGCTGTGTATTGTTACATCATGTGACAGAAGCAGTGCACTTTATCTCATTACAGAATCCAGCTGGTAAAGCTCTGCAGTTTACACTGGGTGCCGCCATCTTGTAGCTGTGTATTGTTAAATCATGTGACAGAAGCAGTGCACTTTATCTCATTACAGAATCCAGCTGCTAAAGCTGTGCATTTTATACTGGGTGCCGCCATCTTGTAGCTGTGTATTGTTACATCATGTGACAGAAGCAGTGCACTTTATCTCATTACAGAATCCAGCTGCTAAAGCTGTGCATTTTATACTGGGTGCCGCCATCTTGTAGCTGTGTATTGTTACATCATGTGACAGAAGCAGTGCACTTTATCTTAATACAGAATCCAGCTGCTAAAGCTGTGCATTTTATACTGGGTGCCACCATCTTGTAGCTGTGTATTGTTACATCATGTGACAGAAGCAGTGCACTTTATCTCATTACAGAATCAAGCTGGTAAAGCTGTGCATTATATATTGGTGCCGCCATCTTGTAGCTGTGTATTGTTACATCATATGACAGAAGCAGTGAACTTTATCTCATTACAGAATCAAGCTGGTAAAGCTGTGCATTATATACTGGTGCCGCCATCTTGTAGCTGTGTATTGTTACATCATGTGATAGAAGCAGTGCACTTTATCTCATTACAGAATCCAGCTGCTAAAGCTGTGCATTTTATACTGGTGCCATCATCTTGTAGCTGTGTATTGTTACATCATGTGACAGAAGCAGTGCACTTTATCTCATTACAGAATCCAGCTGCTAAAGCTCTGTATTTTATACTGGTGCCACCATCTTGTAGCTGTGTATTGTTACATCATGTGACAGGAGCAGTGCACTTTATCTCATTACAGAATCCAGCTGGTAAAGCTCTGCATTTTATACTGGTGCCGCCATCTTGTAGCTGTGTATTGTTACATCATGTGACAGAAGCAGTGCACTTTATCTCATTACAGAATCCAGCTACTAAAGCTGTGCATTTTATACTGGTGCCGCCATCTTGTAGCTGTGTATTGTTACATCATGTGACAGAAGCAGCGCACGTTATCTCATTACAGAATCCAGCTGGTAAAGCTGTGCATTTTATACTGGTGCCGCCATCTTGTAGCTGTGTATTGTTACATCATGTGACAGAAGCAGTGCACTTTATCTCATTACAGAATCCAGCTGGTAAAGCTGTGCATTTTATACTGGGTGTTACCATCTTGTAGCTGTGTATTGTTACATCTTGTGACAGAAGCAGTGCACTTTATCTCATTACAGAATCCAGCTGCTAAAGCTGTGCATTTTATACTGGTGCCGCCATCTTGTAGCTCATGTATTGTTACATCATGTGACAGAAGCAGTGCACTTTATCTCATTACAGAATCCAGCTGGTAAAACTGTGCATTTTATACTGGTGCCGCCATCTTGTAGCTGTGTATTGTTACATCATGTGACAGAAGCAGTGCACTTTATCTCATTACAGAATCCAGCTGGTAAAGCTCTGCAGTTTACACTGGGTGCCGCCATCTTGTAGCTGTGTATTGTTAAATCATGTGACAGAAGCAGTGCACTTTATCTCATTACAGAATCCAGCTGCTAAAGCTGTGCATTTTATACTGGGTGCCGCCATCTTGTAGCTGTGTATTGTTACATCATGTGACAGAAGCAGTGCACTTTATCTCATTACAGAATCCAGCTGCTAAAGCTGTGCATTTTATACTGGTGCCGCCATCTTGCAGCTGTGTATTGTTACATCATGTGACAGAAGCAGTGCACTTTATCTCATTACAGAATCCAGCTGCTAAAGCTGTGCATTTTATACTGGGTGCCGCCATCTTGTAGCTGTGTATTGTTACATCATGTGACAGAAGCAGTGCACTTTATCTTAATACAGAATCCAGCTGCTAAAGCTGTGCATTTTATACTGGGTGCCACCATCTTGTAGCTGTGTATTGTTACATCATGTGACAGAAGCAGTGCACTTTATCTCATTACAGAATCAAGCTGGTAAAGCTGTGCATTATATATTGGTGCCGCCATCTTGTAGCTGTGTATTGTTACATCATATGACAGAAGCAGTGAACTTTATCTCATTACAGAATCAAGCTGGTAAAGCTGTGCATTATATACTGGTGCCGCCATCTTGTAGCTGTGTATTGTTACATCATGTGATAGAAGCAGTGCACTTTATCTCATTACAGAATCCAGCTGCTAAAGCTGTGCATTTTATACTGGTGCCATCATCTTGTAGCTGTGTATTGTTACATCATGTGACAGAAGCAGTGCACTTTATCTCATTACAGAATCCAGCTGCTAAAGCTCTGTATTTTATACTGGTGCCACCATCTTGTAGCTGTGTATTGTTACATCATGTGACAGGAGCAGTGCACTTTATCTCATTACAGAATCCAGCTGGTAAAGCTCTGCATTTTATACTGGTGCCGCCATCTTGTAGCTGTGTATTGTTACATCATGTGACAGAAGCAGTGCACTTTATCTCATTACAGAATCCAGCTACTAAAGCTGTGCATTTTATACTGGTGCCGCCATCTTGTAGCTGTGTATTGTTACATCATGTGACAGAAGCAGCGCACGTTATCTCATTACAGAATCCAGCTGGTAAAGCTGTGCATTTTATACTGGTGCCGCCATCTTGTAGCTGTGTATTGTTACATCATGTGACAGAAGCAGTGCACTTTATCTCATTACAGAATCCAGCTGGTAAAGCTGTGCATTTTATACTGGGTGTTACCATCTTGTAGCTGTGTATTGTTACATCTTGTGACAGAAGCAGTGCACTTTATCTCATTACAGAATCCAGCTGCTAAAGCTGTGCATTTTATACTGGTGCCGCCATCTTGTAGCTCATGTATTGTTACATCATGTGACAGAAGCAGTGCACTTTATCTCATTACAGAATCCAGCTGGTAAAACTGTGCATTTTATACTGGTGCCGCCATCTTGTAGCTGTGTATTGTTACATCATGTGACAGAAGCAGTGCACTTTATCCCATTACAGAAAAGTTGTGCATTTTATACTGGGTGCCACCATCTTGTAGCTGTGTATTGTTACATCATGTGACAGAAGCAGTGCACTTTATCTCATTACAGAATCAAGCTGGTAAAGCTGTGCATTATATACTGGTGCCGCCATCTTGTAGCTGTGTATTGTTACATCATGTGACAGAAGCAGTGCACTTTATCTCATTACAGAATAAAGCTGGTAAAGCTGTGCATTATATACTGGTGCCGCCATCTTGTAGCTGTGTATTGTTACATCATGTGATAGAAGCAGTGCACTTTATCTCATTACAGAATCCAGCTGCTAAAGCTGTGCATTTTATACTGGTGCCGTCATCTTGTAGCTGTGTATTGTTACATCATGTGACAGAAGCAGTGCACTTTATCTCATTACAGAATCCAGCTGCTAAAGCTCTGTATTTTATACTGGTGCCACCATCTTGTAGCTGTGTATTGTTACATCATGTGACAGGAGCAGTGCACTTTATCTCATTACAGAATCCAGCTGGTAAAGCTCTGCATTTTATACTGGTGCCGCCATCTTGTAGCTGTGTATTGTTACATCATGTGACAGAAGCAGTGCACTTTATCTCATTACAGAATCCAGCTACTAAAGCTGTGCATTTTATACTGGTGCCGCCATCTTGTAGCTGTGTATTGTTACATCATGTGACAGAAGCAGCGCACGTTATCTCATTACAGAATCCAGCTGGTAAAGCTGTGCATTTTATACTGGTGCCGCCATCTTGTAGCTGTGTATTGTTACATCATGTGACAGAATCAGTGCACTTTATCTCATTACAGAATCCAGCTGGTAAAGCTGTGCATTTTATACTGGGTGTTACCATCTTGTAGCTGTGTATTGTTACATCTTGTGACAGAAGCAGTGCACTTTATCTCATTACAGAATCCAGCTGCTAAAGCTGTGCATTTTATACTGGTGCCGCCATCTTGTAGCTCATGTATTGTTACATCATGTGACAGAAGCAGTGCACTTTATCTCATTACAGAATCCAGCTGGTAAAACTGTGCATTTTATACTGGTGCCGCCATCTTGTAGCTGTGTATTGTTACATCATGTGACAGAAGCAGTGCACTTTATCTCATTACAGAATCCAGCTGGTAAAGCTGTGCATTATATACTGGGTGCCGCCATCTTGTAGCTGTGTATTGTTACATCATGTGACAGAAGCAGTGCACTTTATCTCATTACAGAATCCAGCTGGTAAAGCTGTGCATTTTATACTGGGTGTTACCATCTTGTAGCTGTGTATTGTTACATCATGTGACAGAAACAGTGCACTTTATCTCATTACAGAATCCAGCTGGTAAAACTGTGCATTTTATACTGGTGTCGCCATCTTGTAGCTGTGTATTGTTACATCATGTGATAGAAGCAGTGCACTTTATCTCATTACAGAATCCAGCTGGTAAAGCTCTGCATTTTATACTGGTGCCGCCATCTTGTAGCTGTGTATTGTTACATCATGTGACAGAAGCAGTGCACTTTATCTCATTACAGAATCCAGCTGGTAAAGCTCTGCATTTTATACTGGTGCCGCCATCTTGTAGCTGTGTATTGTTACATCATGTGAGAGAAGCAGTGCACTTTATCTCATTACAGAATCCAGCTGGTAAAGCTGTGCATTATATACTAGTGCCGCCATCTTGCAGCTGTGTATTGTTACATCATGTGATAGAAGCAGTGCACTTTATCTCATTACAGAATCCAGCTGCTAAAGATGTGCATTTTATACTGGTGCCGTCATCTTGTAGCTGTGTATTGTTATATCATGTGACAGAAGCAGTGCACTTTATCTCATTACAGAATCCAGCTGCTAAAGCTGGGCATTTTATACTGGTGCCGCCATCTTGCAGCTGTGTATTGTTACATCATGTGATAATAGCAGAGCACTTTATCTCATTACAGAATCCAGCTGCTAAAGCTGTGCATTTTATACTGGTGCCGCCATCTTGTAGCTGTGTATTGTTACATCATGTGACAGAAGGAGTGCACTTTATCTCATTACAGAATCCAGCTGGTAAAGCTGTGCATTTTATACTGGGTGCCGCCATCTTGTAGCTGTGTATTGTTACATCTTGTGACAGAAGCAGTGCACTTTATCTCATTACAGAATCCAGCTGCTAAAGCTGTGCATTTTATACTGGTGCCGCCATCTTGTAGCTCATGTATTGTTACATCATGTGACAGAAGCAGTGCACTTTATCTCATTACAGAATCCAGCTGGTAAAGCTGTGCATTTTATACTGGTGCCGCCATCTTGTAGCTGTGTATTGTTACATCATGTGACAGAAGCAGTGCACTTTATCTCATTACAGAATCCAGCTGGTAAAACTGTGCATTTTATACTGGTGCCGCCATCTTGTAGCTGTGTATTGTTACATCATGTGACAGAAGCAGTGCACTTTATCTCATTACAGAATCCAGCTGGTAAAGCTGTGCATTATATACTGGGTGCCGCCATCTTGTAGCTGTGTATTGTTACATCATGTGACAGAAGCAGTGCACTTTATCTCATTACAGAATCCAGCTGGTAAAGCTGTGCATTATATACTGGGTGCCGCCATCTTGTAGCTGTGTATTGTTACATCATGTGACAGAAGCAGTGCACTTTATCTCATTACAGAATCCAGCTGGTAAAGCTCTGCATTTTATACTGGGTGCCACCATCTTGTAGCTGTGTATTGTTACATCATGTGACAGAAGCAGTGCACTTTATCTCATTACAGAATCCAGCTGGTAAAGCTGTGCATTATATACTGGGTGCCGCCATCTTGTAGCTGTGTATTGTTACATCATGTGACAGAAGCAGTGCACTTTATCTCATTACAGAATACAGCTGGTAAAGCTGTGCATTATATACTGGGTGCCACCATCTTGTAGCTGTGTATTGTTATATCATGTGACAGAAACAGTGCACTTTATCTCATTACAGAATCTAGCTGCTAAAGCTGTGCATTTTATACTGGTGCCGCCATCTTGTAGCAGTGTATTGTTACATCATGTGACAGAAACAGTGCACTTTATCTCATTACAGAATCCAGCTGGTAAAGCTGTGCATTTTATACTGGGTGTTACCATCTTGTAGCTGTGTATTGTTACATCTTGTGACAGAAGAAGTGCACTTTATCTCATTACAGAATCCAGCTGCTAAAGCTGTGCATTTTATACTGGTGCCGCCATCTTGTAGCTCATGTATTGTTACATCATGTGACAGAAGCAGTGCACTTTATCTCATTACAGAATCCAGCTGGTAAAACTGTGCATTTTATACTGGTGCCGCCATCTTGTAGCTGTGTATTGTTACATCATGTGACAGAAGCAGTGCACTTTATCTCATTACAGAATCCAGCTGGTAAAGCTGTGCATTATATACTGGGTGCCGCCATCTTGTAGCTGTGTATTGTTACATCATGTGACAGAAGCAGTGCACTTTATCTCATTACAGAATCCAGCTGGTAAAGCTGTGCATTTTATACTGGGTGTTACCATCTTGTAGCTGTGTATTGTTACATCATGTGACAGAAACAGTGCACTTTATCTCATTACAGAATCCAGCTGGTAAAACTGTGCATTTTATACTGGTGTCGCCATCTTGTAGCTGTGTATTGTTACATCATGTGATAGAAGCAGTGCACTTTATCTCATTACAGAATCCAGCTGGTAAAGCTCTGCATTTTATACTGGTGCCGCCATCTTGTAGCTGTGTATTGTTACATCATGTGACAGAAGCAGTGCACTTTATCTCATTACAGAATCCAGCTGGTAAAGCTCTGCATTTTATACTGGTGCCGCCATCTTGTAGCTGTGTATTGTTACATCATGTGACAGAAGCAGTGCACTTTATCTCATTACAGAATCCAGCTGGTAAAGCTGTGCATTATATACTAGTGCCGCCATCTTGCAGCTGTGTATTGTTACATCATGTGATAGAAGCAGTGCACTTTATCTCATTACAGAATCCAGCTGCTAAAGATGTGCATTTTATACTGGTGCCGTCATCTTGTAGCTGTGTATTGTTATATCATGTGACAGAAGCAGTGCACTTTATCTCATTACAGAATCCAGCTGCTAAAGCTGGGCATTTTATACTGGTGCCGCCATCTTGCAGCTGTGTATTGTTACATCATGTGATAATAGCAGAGCACTTTATCTCATTACAGAATCCAGCTGCTAAAGCTGTGCATTTTATACTGGTGCCGCCATCTTGTAGCTGTGTATTGTTACATCATGTGACAGAAGGAGTGCACTTTATCTCATTACAGAATCCAGCTGGTAAAGCTGTGCATTTTATACTGGGTGCCGCCATCTTGTAGCTGTGTATTGTTACATCTTGTGACAGAAGCAGTGCACTTTATCTCATTACAGAATCCAGCTGCTAAAGCTGTGCATTTTATACTGGTGCCGCCATCTTGTAGCTCATGTATTGTTACATCATGTGACAGAAGCAGTGCACTTTATCTCATTACAGAATCCAGCTGGTAAAGCTGTGCATTTTATACTGGTGCCGCCATCTTGTAGCTGTGTATTGTTACATCATGTGACAGAAGCAGTGCACTTTATCTCATTACAGAATCCAGCTGGTAAAACTGTGCATTTTATACTGGTGCCGCCATCTTGTAGCTGTGTATTGTTACATCATGTGACAGAAGCAGTGCACTTTATCTCATTACAGAATCCAGCTGGTAAAGCTGTGCATTATATACTGGGTGCCGCCATCTTGTAGCTGTGTATTGTTACATCATGTGACAGAAGCAGTGCACTTTATCTCATTACAGAATCCAGCTGGTAAAGCTGTGCATTATATACTGGGTGCCGCCATCTTGTAGCTGTGTATTGTTACATCATGTGACAGAAGCAGTGCGCTTTATCTCATTACAGAATCCAGCTGGTAAAGCTCTGCATTTTATACTGGGTGCCACCATCTTGTAGCTGCGTATTGTTACATCATGTCATAGGAGCAGTGCACTTTATCTCATTACAGAATCCAGCTGGTAAAGCTCTGTATTTTATACTGGGTGCCGCCATCTTGTAGCTGTGTATTGTTACATCATGTGACAGAAGCAGTGCACTTTATCTCATTACAGAATACAGCTGGTAAAGCTGTGCATTATATACTGGGTGCCACCATCTTGTAGCTGTGTATTGTTATATCATGTGACAGAAACAGTGCACTTTATCTCATTACAGAATCTAGCTGCTAAAGCTGTGCATTTTATACTGGTGCCGCCATCTTGTAGCAGTGTATTGTTACATCATGTGACAGAAACAGTGCACTTTATCTCATTACAGAATCCAGCTGCTAAAGCTATGCATTATATACTGGGTGCCACCATCTTGTAGCTGTGTATTGTTACATCATGTGACAGAAGCAGTGCACTTTATCTCATTACAGAATCCAGCTGGTAAAGCTCTGCATTTTATACTGGGTGCCACCATCTTGTAGCTGTGTATTGTTACATCATGTGACAGAAGCAGTGCACTTTATCTCATTACAGAATCCAGCTGGTAAAGCTGTGCATTTTATACTGGTGCCGCCATCTTGTAGCTGTGTATTGTTACATCATGTGACAGAAGCAGTGCACTTTATCTCATTACAGAATCCAGCTGGTAAAGCTGTGCATTATATACTGGTGACGCCATCTTGTAGCTGTGTATTGTTACATCATGTGATAGAAGCAGTGCACTTTATCTCATTACAGAATCCAGCTGCTAAAGCTGTGCATTTTATACTGGGTGCCGCCATCTTGTAGCTGTGTAGTGTTATATCATGTGACAGAAGCAGTGCACTTTATCTCATTACAGAGTCCAGCTGGTAAAGCTCTGCATTTTATACTGGGTGCCGCCATCTTGTAGCTGTGTATTGTTACATCATGTGACAGAAGCAGTGCACTTTATCTCATTACAGAATCCAGCTGCTAAAGCTGTGCATTTTATACTGGGTGCCACCATCTTGTAGCTGTGTATTGTTACATCTCATTACAGAATCCAGCTGCTAAAGCTGTGCATTATATACTGGTGCCACCATCTTGTAGCTGTGTATTGTTACATCATGTGATAGAAGCAGTGCACTTTATCTCATTACAGAATCCAGCTGGTAAAGCTCTGCATTTTATACTGGGTGCTGCCATCTTGTAGCTGTGTATTGTTACATCATGTGACAGAAGCAGTGCACTTTATCTCATTACAGAATCCAGCTGGTAAAGCTCTGCATTTTATACTGGGTGCCACCATCTTGTAGCCGTGTATTGTTACATCATGTGATAGAAGCAGTGCACTTTATCTCATTACAGAATCCAGCTGGTAAAGCTCTGCATTTTATACTGGGTGCCGCCATCTTGTAGCTGTGTATTGTTACATCATATGACAGAAGCAGTGCACTTTATCTCATTACAGAATCCAGCTGCTAAAGCTGTGCATTTTATACTGGGTGCCACCATCTTGTAGCTGTGTATTGTTACATCATGTGATAGAAGCAGTGCACTTTATCTCATTACAGAATCCAGCTGGTAAAGCTCTGCATTTTATACTGGGTGCCACCATCTTGTAGCTGTGTATTGTACATCATGTGACAGAAGCAGTGCACAGATCTGTGATATTACCGGCTTTTGACAGCTGCATCTTGCACTTCAGTTTAGCTCACATAATAGAGAGCAGAAGGGTTCATTTCTCCAACATAGGTGTGTCCGGTCCACGGCGTCATCCTTACTTGTGGGATATTCTCTTCCCCAACAGGAAATGGCAAAGAGCCCAGCAAAGCTGGTCACATGATCCCTCCTAGGCTCCGCCTACCCCAGTCATTCTCTTTGCCGTTGTACAGGCAACATCTCCACGGAGATGGCTTAGAGTTTTTTAGTGTTTAACTGTAGTTTTTCATTATTCAATCAAGAGTTTGTTATTTTCAAATAGTGCTGGTACGTACTATTTACTCAGAAACAGAAAAGAGATGAAGAATTCTGTTTGTATGAGGAAAATGATTTTAGCAACCGTAACTAAAATCCATGGCTGTTCCACACAGGACTGTTGAGAGCAATTAACTTCAGTTGGGGGAACAGTTTGCAGTCCCTTGCTGCTTGAGGTATGACACATTCTAACAAGACGATGTAATGCTGGAAGCTGTCATTTTCCCTATGGGATCCGGTAAGCCATGTTTATTACGATTGTAAATAAGGGCTTCACAAGGGCTTATTTAAACTGTAGACTTTTTCTGGGCTAAATCGATTGATTATTAACACATATTTAGCCTTGAGGAATCATTTTATCTGGGTATTTTGAATAATAATATCGGCAGGCACTGTTTTAGACACCTTATTCTTTAGGGGCTTTCCCAAAGCATAGGCAGAGTCTCATTTTCGCGCCGGTGTTGCGCACTTGTTTTTGAGAGGCATGGCATGCAGTCGCATGTGAGAGGAGCTCTGATACTTATAAAAGACTTCTGAAGGCGTCATTTGGTATCGTATTCCCCTTTGGGTTTGGTTGGGTCTCAGCAAAGCAGATACCAGGGACTGTAAAGGGGTTTAAAGCTTAAAACGGCTCCGGTTCCGTTATTTTAAGGGTTAAAGCTTCCAAAATTGGTGTGCAATATTTTCAAGGCTTTAAGACGCTGTGGTGAAAATTTGGTGAATTTTGAACAATTCCTTCATGTTTTTTCGCAATTGCAGTAATAAAGTGTGTTCAGTTTAAAATTTAAAGTGACAGTAACGGTTTTATTTTAAAACGTTTTTTGTACTTTCTGATCAAGTTTATGCCTGTTTAACATGTCTGACCTACCAGATAGACTGTGTTCTGAATGTGGGGAAGCCAGAATTCCTATTCATTTAAATAAATGTGATTTATGTGATAATGACAATGATGCCCAAGATGATTCCTCAAGTGAGGGGAGTAAGCATGGTACTGCATCATTCCCTCCTTCGTCTACACGAGTCTTGCCCACTCAGGAGGCCCCTAGTACATCTAGCGCGCCAATACTCCTTACTATGCAACAATTAACGGCTGTAATGGATAATTCTGTCAAAAACATTTTAGCCAAAATGAACCCTTGTCAGCGTAAGCGTGGCTGCTCTGTTTTAGTTACTGAAGAGCATGACGACGCTGATATTAATATCTCTGAAGGGCCCCTAACCCAATCTGAGGGGGCCAGGGAGGTTTTGTCTGAGGGAGAAATTACTGATTTAGGGAACATTTCTCAGCAGGCTGAATCTGATGTGATTACATTTAAATTTAAATTGGAACATCTCCGCATTTTGCTTAAGGAGGTATTATCCACTCTGGATGATTGTGAAAATTTAGTCATCCCAGAGAAACTATGTAAAATGGACAAGTTCCTAGAGGTGCCGGGGCTCCCAGAAGCTTTTCCTATACCCAAGCGGGTGGCGGACATTGTTAATAAAGAATGGGAAAGGCCCGGTATTCCTTTCGTCCCTCCCCCCATATTTAAAAAATTGTTTCCTATGGTCGACCCCAGAAAGGACTTATGGCAGTCAGTCCCCAAGGTCGAGGGAGCGGTTTCTACTTTAAACAAACGCACCACTATTCCCATAGAGGATAGTTGTGCTTTCAAAGATCCTATGGATAAAAAATTGGAAGGTTTACTTAAAAAGATGTTTGTTCAGCAGGGTTACCTTCTACAACCCATTTCATGCATTGTCCCTGTCACTACTGCCGCATATTTCTGGTTTGATGAACTGCTTAAGGTGCTCGATAGTGACTCTCCTCCTTATGAGGAGATTATGGACAGAATCAATGCTCTCAAATTGGCTAATTCTTTCACTCTAGACGCCTCTTTGCAATTGGCTAAGTTAGCGGCTAAGAACTCTGGGTTTGCTATTGTGGCGCGCAGAGCGCTTTGGTTGAAATCTTGGTCGGCTGATGCGTCTTCCAAGAACAAGCTACTAAACATTCCTTTCAAGGGGAAAACGTTGTTTGGTCCTGACTTGAAAGAGATTATCTCTGATATCACTGGGGGTAAAGGCCACGCCCTTCCTCAGGATCGGCCTTTCAAGGCAAAAAATAGACCTAATTTTCGTCCCTTTCGTAAAAACGGACCAGCCCAAGGTGCTACGTCCTCTAAGCAAGAGGGTAATACTGCTCAGGCCAAGCCAGCTTGGAGACCAATGCAAGGCTGGAACAAGGGAAAGCAGGCCAAGAAACCTGCCACTGCTACCAAGACAGCATGAAATATTGGCCCCCGATCCGGGACCGGATCTGGTGGGGGGCAGACTCTCTCTCTTCGCTCAGGCTTGGGCAAGAGATGTTCTGGATCCTTGGGCGCTAGAAATAGTCTCCCAGGGTTATCTTCTGGAATTCAAGGGACTTCCCCCAAGGGGGAGGTTCCACAGGTCGCAGTTGTCTTCAGACCACATAAAAAGACAGGCGTTCTTACATTGTGTAGAAGACCTGTTAAAAATGGGAGTGATTCATCCTGTTCCATTAAGAGAACAAGGGATGGGGTTCTACTCCAATCTGTTCATAGTTCCCAAAAAAGAGGGAACGTTCAGACCAATCCTAGATCTCAAGATCTTAAACAAATTTCTCAAGGTCCCATCGTTCAAGATGGAAACCATTCGAACTATCCTTCCTTCCATCCAGGAAGGTCAATTCATGACCACGGTGGATTTAAAGGATGCGTATCTACATATTCCTATCCACAAGGAACATCATCGGTTCCTAAGGTTTGCATTCCTGGACAAACATTACCACGGACATTGTCCTGGCCTTTCTCAGATCTCACGGCTGGAAAGTGAACGTGGAAAAGAGTTCTCTATCCCCGTCAACAAGGGTTCCCTTCTTGGGAACAATTATAGACTCCTTAGAAATGAGGATCTTTCTAACAGAGGCCAGAAAAACAAAGCTTCTGGACTCTTGTCGGATACTTCATTCCGTTCCTCTTCCTTCCATAGCTCAGTGCATGGAAGTGATCGGGTTGATGGTGGCGGCGATGGACATAGTTCCTTTTGCACGCATTCATCTAAGACCATTACAACTGTGCATGCTCAGTCAGTGGAATGGGGACTATACAGACTTGTCTCCGAAGATACAAGTAAATCAGAGGACCAGAGACTCACTCCGTTGGTGGCTGTCCCTGGACAATCTGTCTCAAGGGATGATGTTCCACAGACCAGAGTGGGTCATTGTCACGACCGACGCCAGTCTGATAGGCTGGGGCGCGGTCTGGGGATCCCTGAAAGCTCAGGGTCTTTGGTCTCGGGAAGAATCTCTTCTACCGATAAATATTCTGGAACTGAGAGCGATATTCAATGCTCTCCAGGCCTGGCCCCAACTTGCGAGGACCAGGTTCATACGGTTTCAATCAGACAACATGACGACTGTTGCGTACATCAACCATCAGGGGGGAACAAGGAGTTCCCTAGCGATGGAAGAAGTAACCAAAATTATTCTTTGGGCGGAGTCTCACTCCTGCCACCTGTCTGCTATCCACATCCCAGGAGTGGAAAATTGGGAAGCGGATTTTCTGAGTCGTCAGACATTGCATCCGGGGGAGTGGGAACTCCATCCGGAAATCTTTGCCCAAGTCACTCACCTGTGGGGCATTCCAGACATGGATCTGATGGCCTCTCGTCAGAACTTCAAAGTTCCTTGCTACGGGGCCAGATCCAGGGACCCCAAGGCGGCTCTAGTGGATGCACTAGTAGCACCTTGGACCTTCAAACTAGCTTATGTGTTCCCGCCATTTCCTCTCATCCCCAGGCTGATAGCCAGGATCAAGCAGGAGAGGGCGTCGGTGATCTTGATAGCTCCTGCGTGGCCACGCAGGACTTGGTATGCAGATCTGGTGAATATGTCATCGGCTCCACCTTGGAAGCTACCTTTGAGACGAGACCTTCTTGTTCAGGGTCCGTTCGAACATCCGAATCTGGTTTCACTCCAGCTGACTGCTTGGAGATTGAACGCTTGATTTTATCGAAGCGAGGATTCTCAGATTCTGTGATCGATACCCTTGTTCAGGCCAGAAAGCCTGTGACTAGAAAGATTTACCACAAGATTTGGAAAAAATATATCTGTTGGTGTGAATCTAAAGGATTCCCTTGGGACAAGGTTAAGATTCCTAGGATTCTATCCTTCCTTCAAGAAGGATTGGAAAAAGGATTATCTGCAAGTTCCCTGAAGGGACAGATTTCTGCCTTGTCGGTATTACTTCACAAAAAGCTGGCAGCTGTGCCAGATGTTCAAGCCTTTGTTCAGGCTCTGGTTAGAATCAAGCCTGTTTACAAACCTTTGACTCCTCCTTGGAGTCTCAATTTAGTTCTTTCAGTTCTTCAGGGGGTTCCGTTTGAACCCTTACATTCCGTTGATATTAAGTTATTATCTTGGAAAGTTTTGTTTTTAGTTGCGATTTCTTCTGCTAGAAGAGTCTCAGAATTATCTGCTCTGCAGTGTTCTCCTCCTTATCTGGTGTTCCATGCAGATAAGGTGGTTTTACGTACTAAACCTGGTTTTCTTCCAAAAGTTGTTTCTAACAAAAACATTAACCAGGAGATTATCGTACCTTCTCTGTGTCCAAAACCAGTTTCAAAGAAGGAACGTTTGTTGCACAATTTGGATGTTGTTCGCGCTCTAAAATTCTATTTAGATGCTACAAAGGATTTTAGACAAACATCTTCCTTGTTTGTTGTTTATTCAGGTAAAAGGAGAGGTCAAAAAGCAACTTCTACCTCTCTCTCTTTTTGGATTAAAAGCATCATCAGATTGGCTTACGAGACTGCCGGACGGCAGCCTCCCGAAAGAATCACAGCTCATTCCACTAGGGCTGTGGCTTCCACATGGGCCTTCAAGAACGAGGCTTCTGTTGATCAGATATGTAGGGCAGCGACTTGGTCTTCACTGCACACTTTTACCAAATTTTACAAGTTTGATACTTTTGCTTCTTCTGAGGCTATTTTTGGGAGAAAGGTTTTGCAAGCCGTGGTGCCTTCCATTTAGGTGACCTGATTTGCTCCCTCCCTTCATCCGTGTCCTAAAGCTTTGGTATTGGTTCCCACAAGTAAGGATGACGCCGTGGACCGGACACACCTATGTTGGAGAAAACAGAATTTATGTTTACCTGATAAATTTCTTTCTCCAACGGTGTGTCCGGTCCACGGCCCGCCCTGGTTTTTTTAATCAGGTCTGATATTTTATTTTCTTTAACTACAGTCACCACGGTACCATATGGTTTCTCCTATGCAAATATTCCTCCTTAACGTCGGTCGAATGACTGGGGTAGGCGGAGCCTAGGAGGGATCATGTGACCAGCTTTGCTGGGCTCTTTGCCATTTCCTGTTGGGGAAGAGAATATCCCACAAGTAAGGATGACGCCGTGGACCGGACACACCGTTGGAGAAAGAAATTTATCAGGTAAACATAAATTCTGTTTTTGTGCAGTTTTTTTGCACAGTTTAGAAGTTATATAACAAATAATCTAGAAGATGGCTGTGCGGCGCCCAGTGTGAAGATGCAGAGCTTCACTAACTGATACTGGTAAGGTAGTAAATAAGAGAATTGCAGGTACAGGAGGAAAAACAATAGCACAGTGAGTAGAAACCATTCTATTGTATTGATACGTAGCAGTTTACTTGCTGTCCCTTTAAGCCCTATTGCTAGACAGTGCCATACCACACAAGCATAAAACAAAAAGTAGTTTTATTTCAGCAAATGGCCATCTATTAACTTACATGCATTTTGCAATTCCTCCATTTGAGACAGCAAAGGAAAACAAACATATTGTAAAGGTATACAGACTGTTAAAGGGACAGTTTAGTTTTTAAAACCATGATATATATCAGCAATGAAACACTGCATACAAAATAAATTATTTAAAAGTTTGTTAACCACCTTTACAGTGTTTTAACACCCAGAGATCCTGGCTTACCTTTGACAGATGTAAATGATTCCCTGCACTGATCCAAACAATTACTAGGTAGCGTGTTACAGAGTCAGTGGCATCCCATACACTTAAAGAGACACTTAACACTAAATACATTTCATGCACCTCCCTCTAATCGTGGGTGCTGCCATTTTGGAACTTAGGTTACACTGCAGTTAACTGAAGGAGAATTACTGCACACTATGCAAACAGGTCAGCAATGACTAAAGGGAGGCACAATATAACCTTCAAAACTATGCTTAGAAAATGTATTTAATGTCTCTTTTAAGTATACAAAATGCACTCATTCTTCTTGGGAATTGAAAATTAGAGAAAATGTAAAATTTATAATGAATGTAAATTACAGGGTTTTTTTTTTACAATCCTTAATTAAACATTATACAGAAGATTTCATTAGAATACAACATATATATAATCATTTTTCAACAAATGTTAAACTTCTCTAAATGGATGAAAATGTTCTTAGACTATTACAATGTATCTGGTTAGTTCTGCAGGCTGAGCTGTTTGCTCAATGCTTTTTAATTGGTATATTATTATTGTTTTGTTAAATAACTGTAATCCTAACATTGCTTGACCTGGTTATCTTTAGGTGATTTTAATCTCTTTAATCAACACTCATTCTGTAACTGTGAGTCTGATAAAATGAAATACGTCAGTAGAATTAGTGAACCAGTCCTGTGCTTTAGAAAAATACATACGGCTAGATTACGAGTCTTGCGTTAGCCTTAAAAAGCAGCATTGAGAGGTCCCAACGCTGCTTTTTAACGCCCGCTGGTATTACGAGTCTTGAAATGACAGGCTCACTGCTCACTTTTTTGGTCAGACTCGAAAATACCGCAAATCTACTTACATCAATTGCGTATCCTATATTTTCAATGGGACTTGCATAACGCCGGTATTATGAGTCTTCCAAAAAGTAAGCGGTACAGCCTCTCCTGTCAAGACTGATACCGCATTTAAAATTCAGTAGTTAACAGTTTTATGGGCTAACGCCGTAGCATAAAACTCTTAACTAAAGTGCTAAAAAGTACACTAACACCCATAAACTACCTATTAACCCCTAAACCGAGGCCCCCCCCACATCGCAAACACTAAAAAATATTTTTTAACCCCTAATCTGCTGAACTGGACATCGCCGCCACTATAAAAATATATTAACCCCTAAACCGCCGCCCTCCCACATCGCAAACACTAGTAAAATTTTATTAACCCCTAATCTGCCGTCCCTAACATCGCCGACACCTACCTACATTTATTAACCCCTAATATGCCGCCCCCAACGTCGCCGCAACTATATTAAATGTATTAACCCCTAAATCTAAGTCTAACCCTAACCCTAACACCCCCTAACTTAAATATAATTTAAATATATCTAAATAAATATTCCTATCATTAACTAAATTATTCCTATTTAAAACTAAATACTTACCTATAAAATAAACCTTAAGCTAGCTACAATATAACTAATAGTTACATTGTATCTAGCTTAGGGTTTATTTTTATTTTACAGGCAAGTTTGTATTTATTTTAACTAGGTAGAATAGTTATTACATAGTTATTAATTATTTACTAACTACCTAGCTAAAATAAATACAAATTTACCTGTAAAATAAATCCTAGCCTAAGTTACAATTACACCTAACACTACACTATAATTAAATTAATTACCTAAACTAAATACAATTAAATACAATTTAAAAAAATTATCTAAAGTACGAACCCCCCCCACCACTAAATTACAGAAAATAATAAAATAATTACAAGGTTTTTAAACTAATTACACCTAATCTAATCCCCCTAATAAAATAAAAAAGCCCCCCAAAATAATAAAAAGCCCTACCCTATACTAAATTACAAATAGCCCTTAAAAGGGCCTTTTGCGGGGCATTGCCCCAAAGTAATCAGCTCTTTTACCTGTAAAAAAAAGTACAATAGCCCCCAACATTAAAACCCACCACCCACACACCCAACCCTACTTTAAAACCCACCCAATACCCCCTTAATTAAACCTAACACTAACCCCTTGAAGATCACCCTACCTTGAGAAGTCTTCACCCAACCGGGTCGAAGTCCTCAACGAAGCCGGGCGAAGTGGTCCTCCAGACGGGCAGAAGTCTTCATCCAAGCCGGGAAGAAGAGGTCCTCCAGATGGGCAGAAGTCTTCATCCAGGCGGCGTCTTCTATCTTCATCCATCCGGCGCGGAGCGGCTCCATCTTCAAGACATTCGACGCGGAGCATCCTCTTCAAACGAAGTCCAACTGAAGAATGAAGGTTCCTTTAAATTACGTCATCCAAGATGGTGTCCCTTGATTTCCGATTGGCTGATAGAATTCTATCAGCCAATCGGAATTAAGGTAAAAAAAATCCTATTGGCTGATGCAATCAGCCAATAGGATTGAAGTTCAATCCTATTGGCTGATCCAATCAGCCAATAGGATTGAGCTCGCATGTGAGGTAAGATGTGTAGCTAAATTTTGCTCTCCGCTCATTTTTCTGCGGCTAACGCCGGGTTTCTAAACCCATAATACCAGCGTTGTCTGTAGGTGAGTGGTGAGGGAAAACTGCTCGTTAACACTGCACCCCTGTTAACGCAAAACTCGTAATCTAGGTGATATATTTTAAGAAAATGTAGCTCATGTAGGTATGAGATTTCATTATATGAGTAGTACGGGTGTACCTAGTTGTATTGAGCTTTGCTTTATTATGCTTTGAAGATTTTTGCGTTTTTTTTTTACAAATTGAAGGTTTATGAATAAATAGAAGATATTCTAATATTAGAAGAACAATGGAATGGGAAATAGTCATAAATTGATGTTGGACTAGTGCGGGTTTGCGCGAGAGTGGGGTGTTTTTTCAACTTTTATTTATCCATTAACTGCAATGTGACAATAAGTGAATGCGTGATATTCTAAGTTCAGCTTTTTGCACTTTCTACTTGTAATATGAGCGCAACCTGACAAGCGCAAAAAGCTTACTTCTACTGCAATTAACGTTCGAGCTGAAGCGTTAATTTGCGCTCCACTCGTAATCTAGCCCTTAAAAGACTACAGTATAGTTTAAACGTAACTTTTATTTGCACTGGGAAACCAAAACATTTCTGTGACTCGATCTATTGTGATATTCACTTTATTGTAGTGGTCTGGAACCAAACCCGCAATATGCCTGTATGTTTAAAGGATATTATTAGGGAAATCGCAATCCTTTAGAAAACCGTATCTATGCTTTTAAACAGAAAACCACTATTACTGTATATGAAAATGTTTGTAGATAAATCATTAAGTAAGTTTTTATTAAATGGACAGTAAAGTCAAAATAAACTTTCATGAATAAGATTTTAAACAAATTTCCAATTTACTTTTATTATTAAATTTGCTTTCTTCTCTTAATATTCTTTGTTGAACGCTAAACCTAGGTAGGCTCATATGCTAATTTCTAAGCCCTTGAAGGCCGCCTCTTACTTCAGTGCATTTTGACAGTTTTACACAACTAAACAGCTAGTTCATATGTGCCCTATAGATAACATTGTGAAGTTATTTATCAATCAGCACTCATTGGCTAAAATGCAAGTCTGTCAAAAGAACTGAAATAAAGGGGCAGTCTGCAGAGGCTTAGATACAAGGTAATGCAGAAGTAAAAGGTATATTAATATAACAGTGTGGTTATGCAAAACTGGGGAATGAGTAATAAAGGGATTATTTATATTTTTAGACATAAAAAATTCTAGAGTAGACTGTCCCTTTAAGGTTTTGTGATCAATACCTGTATTGGAGAAATTACAAACTATAATTAATTTTACCACTAAGTGGAACTGACAAAACTGTTGGTCTTGAGGTGAACACAGCCACTGATTGGTGGGGTAATTGAACTACTACTGCTGATTGGCTAATCAGCAGTTTCCTTCTCTGGGCAAGCAGTACTCTGCACCTTCCTAGCGGGACTTTATCTATATGTTTAAAAGGATACTGAACCTAAATTTTCTCTTTCGTGATTCAAATAGAGCATACAATTTTAAGCAACTTTCTAATTTACTCCTAATATCAAATTTTCCTCGTTCTCTTGGTATCTTTATTTGATAAAGCAGGAATGTAAAGCTTATTAGCCGGCCCATTTTTGGTTCAGTACCCTGGATAGCGTTTGCGGATTGGTGAGTACATTTACCCACCAATCAATCAGCAAGCTGAACCCAGGTGCTGAACCAAAGATGGGCCTGCTTGTAAGCTTTTCATTCCTGCTTTATCAAATAAAGATACCAAGAGAGCAAAGAAAATGTTATAATAGGAGTAAATTAGAAAGTTGCTTAAAATTGTCTGCTATTTGAAACAAGGGAGAAAAAAATTGGGTGTATTACTTATTTAACCCCTTAACGACTGAGGACGTGCCAGGTACGTCCTCCAAAAAACTACCCTTAACAACCAAGGACGTGCCTGGCACGTTCTCTGTGGTTTGAAGCGCTGGAAGCAATCGCGATCGCTTCCAGCCGCTTACAGGGTATTGTAGTGATGCCTCGATATTGAGGCATCACTGCAATACCATTTTTAAACCACCGATGCAGAGAGGGCCACTCTGTAGCCCTCCCTGCATTGGCCATTGATTGTGGCGATCGTTGTTAGGTGGGAGCAGCAGCAGGGAGGCGGGTGGACAGCCCATCAATTGGTGGCTCCAGTTCCTGTGCATACCGATGTGTGCGTGTTCACTCATGGCTGCGGCGGGGTGGACGGGGGGTGTGTGTGCACGCGCGTGCATGCTCTCACTCGCCACATTTACACATGAAATTCAAGAATGCACATGAAGGAGGCAGAGGGAGGGAGAGGGAGGGGGGATATTAAATATTGGCCAAGGGATCTGGGGGGGAGGGTATTGAGGGGGGGCAGCTACACTACAGAAAAAAAACTTTATTTTTAATATAAAATTTAAAAAAAAACATTTTTTTTGCAAACTGGGTACTGGCAGACAGGTACCCAAGATGGCGGCAGAGGGGGAAGGGTTAGAAAGCTGTATGGGGGGGATCAGGGAGGTTGGGGGCTAAGGGGGGATCCAACACTGCATAATCAACATAAAAAAATAAAATAAAAAAAATACTTTTTATTTTAGTACTGGCAGACTTTCTGCCAGTACTTAAGATGGCAGGGACAATTGTGGGGTTGGGGAGGGAAGAGAGATGTTTGGGAGGGATCAAGAGGTGGGATGTGTCAGGTGGGAGGTTGATCTCTACACTAAAGCTAAAATTAACCCTACAAGCTCCCTACAAGCTACCTAATTAACCCCTTCACTGCTGGGCTTAATACAAGTGTGGTACGCAGCAGCATTTAGCTGCCTTCTAATTACCAAAAAGCAACGCCAAAGCCAGATATGTCTGCTATTTCTGATCAAAGGGGATCCCAGGGAAGTATTTACAACCATTTGTGCCATGATTGCACAAATTGTTTGTAAATAATTTCACTGACAAACCTAAAATTGTGAAAAAGTTGGCAAATTCTTTTATTTGATCGCATTTGGCGGTGAAATAGTGGCATGAAATATACCAAAATGGGCCTAGATCAATACTTTGGGTTGTCTAGTACACTACACTAAAGCTAAAATTAACCCTCCAAGCTCCCTCCAAGCTCCCTAATTAACCCCTTTACTGCTGGGCATAATACATGTGTGGTGCGCAGCGGCTTTTAGCGGCCTTCTAATTACCAAAAAGCAATGCCAAAGCCATATAATTCTGCTATTTTTAAACAAAGGGGATCCCAGAGAAACATTTACAACCATTTGTGCCATAATTGGACAAGTGGTTTGTAAATAATTTCTGTGTAAAACCTAAAGTTTGTGAAAATGTTTGCGAAAAGATTTCTTTTTTTTTTATTTGATCGCATTTGGTGATGAAATGGTTGCATGAAATATACCAAAATGGGCCTAGATCAATGATTTGGGTTGATTTCTAAATATATAGATATATATATATATATATATATATATATATATATATATATTTGTCAAGGGGTATTCAGGGATTCCAGACAGATATCAGTGTTCCAATGTAACTATAGCTAATTTAAAAAAAAATGGTTTGGAAATAGCAAAGTGCTACTTGTATTTATTGCCCTATAACTTTAAAAAAAAAAAAGAAAATGTAAACATTGGGTATTTATAAACTCAGGACAAAATTTAAAAACTATTTAACATGGGTGCTTTTTGGTGGTTGTAGATGTGCAACAGATTTTGAGGGTCAAAGTTAGAAAAAGTGTGTTTTTTTCCATTTTTTCATCATATTTTTTTTTTTATAGTAAATTATAAGATATGATGAAAATAATGGTATCTTTAGAAAGTCCATTTAATGGTGAAAAAAACTGTATATAATATATGTGGGTACAGTAAATGAGTAACAGGGAAATTACAGCAGAAATATAAAAATAGCCCTGGTCCCAAACGGTCAACAAATGGAAAAGTGGTCTGGTCACTAAGGAGTTAACCCCTTTTCAGGGGAGCTCTATAGTGAGTAATATAAATAGATGAATCAAATTAGAGCATGTGATTTTCCTTTACAATGATTCCTAATCTTACATGTCTTTTGCAACCCCTTATTAACGCTGCTCTTCAGGTAAATAGTAGTTCACCCTTCAACGGCATTATGTTAATGGTGATATTGTTTGGGGAACTTTGTTGCTTGCACAACACTTTGGTTGTAAACAGCTTAGATAATTACTTATTTATTCTTTGAGAGTAGAGTGTGTTATTCCCTGAGAAGGTAAATAGAGAGCTCTTAGCTTTATTCATGTTGAATACAAACATACGGCTAGATTACGAGTTGTGCGTTAGGGTAAAAAAGCAGCGTTAAGAGGACCTAACGCTGCGTTTTTTACGACCGCTGCTATTACGAGTCTTGAAGGTTTAGGGTCACCTCACACTTCGTTGGCCTTACCGCAAAACGACTTACGTAAACTTTGTAAAGTCTTTTTTCTATGGGACTTCCATAGCGCCGGTATTATGAGTCTGTCCTGGGAGGCCAAAATGTGAGCGGTACAGCCTACCCTGTCAAGAGTCCTAAAGCATTTAAAAGTCAGTAGTTAAGAGTTTTATGGTACAAAGCCATAGCATAAAACTCATAACTAAAGTGCTAAAAAGTACCATAAACTACCTATTAACCCCTAAACCGAGGCCCTCCCGCATCGCAAATACTAAAATAAAAAATTTAACCCCTAATCAGCCGCTCCGGACACCGTCGCCACCTACATTATATGTATGAACCCCTAATCTGCTGCCCCCAACATCACCAACACCTACATTATATTTATTAACCCCTAATCTGCCGCCCCCAATGTCACTGCCACCTACCTACACTTATTAACCCCTAATCTGCCGCCCCAACGTCGCTGCCACTATAATAAACATATTCACCCCTAAACCGCCGCACTCCCGCCTTGCAAACATAAGTTAAACAGTATTAACCCCTAATCTGCCGTCCCTAACATCGCCGCCACCTACCTACATTTATTGACCCCTAATCTGCCGCCCCCAACGTCGCTGCCACTATATTAAAGTTATTAACCCCTAAACCTAAGTCTAACCCTAGACCTAACACCCCCTAACTTTAATTTAATTTAAATAAATCTAAATAAATATTCCTATCATTAAAGGGACACTGAATCCAATTTTTTTCTTTTGTGATTCAGATAGAGCATGCAATTTTAAACAACTTTCTATTTTACTCTAATTATCAATTTTTCTTTGTTCACTTGCTATCTTTATTTGGTAAAGGCATCTAAGGCATCTAAGCTTTTTTTTGGTTCAGACTCTAGACAGCACTTTTTTATTGGTGGATGAATTTATCCACCAATCAGCAAGAACAACCCAGGTTGTTCACCAAAAATGGGCCGGCATCTAAACTTACATTCTTGCATTTCAAATAAAGATACCAAGAGAATGAAGAAAATTTGCTAGTAGGAGTAAATTAGAAAATTGCTTAAAAATTGCATGTTCTATCTGAATCACAAAAGAAAAAAAAATGGGTTCAGTGTTCCTTGAACTAAATTATTCATATTTAAAACTAAATACTTACCTGTAAAATAAACCCTAAAATAGCTACAATACAACTAATAGTTACATTGTAGCTAGCTTAGGATTTATTTTACAGGCAAGTTTGTATTTATTTTAACGAGGTAGAATAGTTATTAAATAGTTATTAACTATTTAATAACTACCTAGTTAAAATAAAGACAAATTTACATGTAAAATAAAACCTAACCTAAGTTACACTAACACCTAACACTACACTATAATTAAATAAATTAACTAAATTAAATACAATTACCTACATTAAATTAAATTAGCTAAAGTACAAAAAAACCCCCACTAAATTACAGAAAATAATAAACAAATTACAGAAATTTAAACTAATTACACCTAATCTAATAGCCCTATTAAAATAAAAAAGCCCCCCAAAATAAAATAAAAACCCTAGCCTAAACTAAACTACCAATAGCCCTTAAAAGGGCTTTTTGCGGGGCATTGCCCCAAAGTAATCAGCTCTTATACCTGTAAAAAAAATACAAACAACCCCCCGAACAGTTAAACCCACCACCCACACAACCAACCCCCCAAATAAAATACTAGCTAAAAAACCTAAGCTCCCCATTGCCCTGAAAAGGGCATTTGGATGGGCATTGCCCTTAAAAAGGCAGTTAGCTCTTTGCCACCCAAACCCTAATCTAAAAAATAAAACCCACCCAATACACCCTTAAAAAAAACACTAATTGTATTGCATTTGTATTTAATTTAGTTAATTTATTTAATTATAGTGTAGTGTTAGGTGTTAGTGTAACTTAGGTTAGGTTTTATTTTACAGGTAAATTTGTATTTATTTTAGCTAGGTAGTTATTAAATAGTTAATAACTATTTAATAACTATTCTACCTAGTTAAAATAAATACAAACTTGCCTGTAAAATAAAAATAAATCCTAAGATAGCTACAATGTATCTATTAGTTATATTGTAGCTAGCTTAGGGTTTATTTTAATTGTAAGTATTTAGTTTTAAATAGGAATAATTTAGTTAAAGGGACAGTCAACACCAGAACTTTTGTTGTTAAAAAAGAAAGATAATCCCTTTATTACCCATTCCCCAGTTTTGCATAACAAACACAGTTATAATAATACACTTTTTACCTCTATAATTACCTTGTATCTAAGCTTCTGCTGACTGCCCTCTTATTTCAGTTCCTTTGACAGACTTGCATTTTAGCCAATCAGTGCTCACTCCTAGGTCACTTTATGTGCATGAGCTCAATGTTATCTATATGAAACACATGAACTAATGCCCTCTAGTGGTCATTCAGATTAGAGGCAATCTTCAAGGTCTAAGAAATTTGCATATGAACCTGCTAGGTTTAGCTTTCAACTAAGAATACCAAGAGAACAAAGCAAATTGGTGATTAAAGTAAATTGGGAAGTTGTTTAAAATTACATCCCTATTTAAATCATGAAAGATTTGTTTGGACTTGACTGTCCCTTTAATGATATGAATATTTATTAAAGATTTATTTAAATTATATTTAAGTTAGGGGGTGTTAGGTTTAGGGTTAGACTTAGGTTTAGGGGTTAATAACTTTAATATAGTGGCAGCGATGTTGGGGGCGGCAGATTAGGGGTTAATAAATGTAGGTAGGTGGCGGCGATGTTAGGGACGGCAGATTAGGGGTTAATAAATATAATGTAGGTGGCGGCGATGTTGGGGGCAGCAGATTAGGGGTTCATAAGTATAATGTAGGTTGCACAGTTGTCCAGAGCGGCACATTAGGGGTTAATAATATAATGTAGGTGTTGGCGATGTCGGGGCAGCAGATTAGGGGTTAATAAGTGTAAGATTAGGGGTGTTTAGACTCAGGGTTCATATTAGGGTGTTAGGTGTAGACATAACTTTTGTTTCCCCATAGGAATCAATTGGGCTGCGTTAAGGAGTTTTACGCTGCTTTTTTGCAGGTATTAGACTTTTTTTCAGCCGTCTCTCCCCGCCGTTGATTCCTATGGGGAAATCGTGCACGAGCACGAGCACGTTACACCAGCTCACCTCTGACTTAAGCAGTGCTGGTATTGGAGTGCGGTAATGAGCAAAATTTTGATCAACGCTCACTTCTTGCCTTTTAACAACGGGTTTCTGAAAACTCGTAATACCAGACTGTAGGTAAGTGAGCGGTGAGGGAAAACTGCTCGTTAGCACCGCACAGCCTCTAACGCAAAACTTGTAATCTAGGTGATTGTATCCTTTCTAACATGGCTACAATCATGAATTTATAAACATTTTTCTCTACTATTGAATGGATTATGTTCACCAAAGAAGTGTAGTTAAAATTAATCACATTGTAAATATCAGTATTTACTTAGTTGCCAGAGAGCAGACCCCCCTAGTTGTTCCCCAATTGGTGAAATTGCCCTGAATTGAGTGATCTACCCTGAAATCTTTATTTTTTATTGTCCAAGGACTAACATCACTGGGGGTAGAGTCTAAGCAATGTGGCTGTGGAATTGAAGCTCAGGTGTCCGTACTATACTGATAAGTAAACCATTGCAAAAGATATGTATACATAACAAATGTTTTATAAACTATTGTAAGACATATTTAAATTGCTTTATTGTCCCAAAGCAGCCCAGGGACACTTTGAAAAGCCAGCTATATGTCTACAGACTTCAGATCATATCCTCTGGCCCAGCAGCAACCCTTAGACCTCAGATCAGGCCCATAACCTGACGCCCATATCAGTTATATGCCCATATCTGACCTCAGATCAGGCCCATAACTTGAAGCCCCTCTCAGTTAAATGCGCATATCAGACCTCAGATCAGGCCCATAACCTAAAGCCCATCACAGTTATATGCCAATATCAGACCTCAGATCAGGCCCATAACCTGAAGCCCCTCCCAGTTAAATGCCCATATCAGATCTCAGATCAGGCCCATAACCTAAAGCCCATCACAGTTATATGCCAATATCAGACCTCAGATCAAGGTCATAACCTGCAGCCCCTCACAGTCATATGCCCAGATCAGACCTCAGATTAGGCTCATAACCTGAAGCCCCTCTCAGTTAAATGCCCATATCAGACCTCAGATCAGGCCCATAACCTGAAGGCCCTCTCAGTTAAATGCTAATATCTGACCTCAGATCAAGGTCATAACCTGAAGTCCCTCACAGGCATATGCCCAGATCAAAACTCAGATCAAGGTTATAACCTGAAGCCCCTCACAGCCGTATGCCCAGATCAGACCTCAGATCAGGCTCATAACTGAAGCCCCTCTCAGTTAAATGCCCATATTAGACCTCAGATCAAGGTCATAACCTGAAGCCCTTCACAGTCATATGCCCAGATCAGACCCCAGATCAAGCTCATAACCTGAAGTACCTATGAATTAAAGGCCCATATCAGACCTCACCTCAGATCAAGGTCATAACCTAAAACTCCTCTCAGATAAATGCCCATATCAGACCTCAGATCAAAGTCATAACCTGAAGTACCTATAAATTAAATGCCCATATCAGACCTCAGATCAAAGTCATAGCCTGAAGTCCCTGTTGCTTATATCCCCATTTCAGAACTCAGATCAGTTACTTGCCTATATCAGGACCTGAGGTCAGTCACCATTAGGCAACTATGTTTACATTAAAGATTTCCAGACAGGTTAATTGTCAGACACCCATTATCTGTATGCCCCAATCAGTGCTCAGATCTGACTCAAATGAATGTGTCTTGTCCTTTTAACAATTTTCACTTGCAAACTCTGACCATAAAATTTTGTTTTGAAAACCAGAAAACTTTCCTGACTCAGGTCTGGAAATGCACAGCAGTAATTTATATTCAACTGCTGGAACAGTTCATACAGCATCTCACATTAGTGTGAGTCTTTTGGGTTTTTTGTCATCTAAAAAAAAAATCTGTTAAAAGATCCCAGCTTTTCTCGAGCTGAATAGCACAAATGTAAAAAGCTTTCAGTAAGATTTTGTTAAATGAGACTGCTATTTTTTTTAAACTATCCCTACTGCCTTTTTATGTAATGGGCTGGCTCCCAGATAATACAAAATTATTTTAAAATAACTATTAAGCTATTTTTTTTTATGAAAATTAGGTGACAGATATTTTTTTGTGGTTCCAAAAATTACATTTTCGTTAGCAAACATCATATATAGCTTCAGGTCAGAATACTGAGTACTAAGTGGGAGGGGTTTTTAGTATTCAGTGGGTGAAGTCACTCCAAATAGATATGAGGTTGTAGGCAAAGTAGGTTATTGCGCACAAGAAATAAAGGGTTTATCGCAGGTTTTTACATTTGTTGAGCTTACCGATTGTATTACGGTTTGAAAGTAAACGCGATCACTTGAGTGCAGTTGCAATTTACACTAGAATGATTACCGCGTCTTTAGAGCTCTGGTTTACTGTTTCGTGAAAAAAAAATTTGTACAAAACACATCAAAAATACATTAGAAAGTATAGTTACAACCATAATAACATTGTCTAATATAAAATATTCACTAAAATATTGCACACAAATGTTATAAGCGCTGAAAGATATGAGATCTCAGGTATTAGAAAAAAAAATGTAGACAAAGGGATACATACATATACCTCTCTAAATATGTATATGTATGTATATGTATATATGTGTATATATGTATTAATGTATTTATATGTGTATATATGTATTTACAGACATATATATACACATATAAACACATAAATGCATATATACACATATATAAACATATAAAGAAATGAATTTGAGCATTTTGCAGTTAAGTGGATGAAAACATGTAAAAGCATATTTATGCAATATTCATATTTAATAAAGATTTTAACTATGTATTTAGTGTAAATATTTCAAATTTCAATGTTCTTCCCATAGCAGAATATGTTCTAAGTATTTATAAATAGATATATATATATATACAGGGAGTGCAGAATTATTAGGCAAGTTGTATTTTTGAGGATTAATTTTATTATTGAACAACAACCATGTTCTCAATGAACCCAAAAAACTCATTAATATCAAAGCTGAATAGTTTTGGAAGTAGTTTTTAGTTTGTTTTTAGTTATAGCTATTTTAGGGGGATATCTGTGTGTGCAGGTGACTATTACTGTGCATAATTATTAGGCAACTTAACAAAAAACAAATATATACCAATTTCAATTATTTATTTTTACCAGTGAAACCAATATAACATCTCAACATTCACAAATATACATTTCTGACATTCAAAAACAAAACAAAAACAAATCAGTGACCAATATAGCCACCTTTCTTTGCAAGGACACTCAAAAGCCTGCCATCCATGGATTCTGTCAGTGTTTTGATCTGTTCACCATCAACATTGCGTGCAGCAGCAACCACAGCCTCCCAGACACTGTTCAGAGAGGTGTACTGTTTTCCCTCCTTGTAAATCTCACATTTGATGATGGACCACAGGTTCTCAATGGGGTTCAGATCAGGTGAACAAGGAGGCCATGTCATTAGATTTTCTTCTTTTATACTCTTTCTTGCCAGCCACGCTGTGGAGTACTTGGACGCGTGTGATTAGGCATTGTCCTGCATGAAAATCATGTTTTTCTTGAAGGATGCAGACTTCTTCCTGTACCACTGCTTGAAGAAGGTGTCTTCCAGAAACTGGCAGTAGGACTGGGAGTTGAGCTTGACTCCATCCTCAACCCGAAAAGGCCCCACAAGCTCATCTTTGATGATACCAGCCCAAACCAGTACTCCACCTCCACCTTGCTGGCGTCTGAGTCGGACTGGAGCTCTCTGCCCTTTACCAATCCAGCCACGGGCCCATCCATCTGGCCCATCAAGACTCACTCTCATTTCATCAGTCCATAAAACCTTAGAAAAATCAGTCTTGAGATATTTCTTGGCCCAGTCTTGACGTTTCAGCTTGTGTGTCTTGTTCAGTGGTGGTCGTCTTTCAGCCTTTCTTACCTTGGCCATGTCTCTGAGTATTGCACACCTTGTGCTTTTGGGCACTCCAGTGATGTTGCAGCTCTGAAATATGGCCAAACTGGTGGCAAGTGGCATCTTGGCAGCTGCACGCTTGACTTTTCTCAGTTCATGGGCAGTTATTTTGCGCCTTGGTTTTTCCACACGCTTCTTGCGACCCTGTTGACTATTTTGAATGAAACGCTTGATTGTTCGATGATCACGCTTCAGAAGCTTTGCAATTTTAAGAGTGCTGCATCCCTCTGCAAGATATCTCACTATTTTTGACTTTTCTGAGCCTGTCAAGTCCTTCTTTTGACCCATTTTGCCAAAGGAAAGGAAGTTGCCTAATAATTATGCACACCTGATATAGGGTGTTGATGTCATTAGACCACACCCCTTCTCATTACAGAGATGCACATCACCTAATATGCTTAATTGGTAGTAGGCTTTCGAGCCTATACAGCTTGGAGTAAGACAACATGCATAAAGAGGATGATGTGGTCAAAATACTCATTTGCCTAATAATTCTGCACTCCCTGTATATATATATATGTAAATATCTGTAAATATCTATACCTATTTATAATCATGTGTAGATATAGGTATAGATATACAGTATATTGTACAATAAAAAAGTACCATCAGGTATATATAGAAATATGTATTTATGAATAAATAGAACATATTCTTCTATGCGAAGAACATTGCAATGTGAAATATTCATATTTTCATGTTGGGTTAGCGCACTTGAGAATATGCAATTGTGTTTGTGTGAGAGTAGAGTGAATTGTTAGTTTTTTCTCCATTGCCTTCTATGGGGGGGAATATACGTTAACATGCACATGATATTGTAAGTTCAGCTTTTTGCGCTTGTCGGGATAGAGCAAGAGCGAAAACACCTACCGTCTAACATGCAATATATGTCATTGCCAATACGTGGGTGAAACCTCAAGGGAAGTTAGGACCAGATTTGGCAAGCATGTTAGAGATGTTATACATTATTATAAAATTATTGTTTAATGGTTTTCATTTCTCACATGTTGCAGATATATCTGTACAAATTATAGACATAGCCACTATTCCGCCAAGGGGAGGTAATAAGCAAAAAAATCTGGATAAAAGGGAATTATTATGGAATGGATCTTGAGACTCCACTCACGCATGCAGATGGCAAGAATAAGGAATGCGAAATAAACTATTTTATAGATAATTAACTGAGCATTGATTGTAAATGTGGCTTGGTCAGCATTTTTTAAGCATTAAATTATAAATCTGAGTTTTGAGTGTTTTCCAAATACATTTTTTGCTCCTTTATTGGCAACTCTAAAAGGATTTATTACACTTTGACATGTTCCTTCAGTTTATCATTTTTTTCTTATATCTAATATAGCATTATTGATTGTTCATTATCAATATGTATATACCATTGTTTGTTATAAGTGTCTGTGATCTGAATATTCTAGTATAATAGGTACTTCAATTCATTAATTGATCCTTATGTTTGTTTTAAAGGGACAGTATACACTCATTTCATATAACTGCATGTAATAGACACTACTATAAAGAATAAGATGCACAGATACTGATATAAAAATCCAGTATAAAACTGTTTAAAAACTTACTCAGTTTAGCTCTGTTGAAAAGGTAGCTGGAAAGCCCACTGTAAGTGGGAAATTAGACACTTCCCCTTCTTTTGCATATAAAAAGACCCTTTACACAAACAGGAGCAAGCTGCAGTAGGTATCTGACGGTATTCTCATAAAACTTTGGGGCTTGGTTAGAAGTCTGAAAATCAGAAAAATGTTATTTAAAAATAAGCAAAACTATACATTTAAAAAAAAATAAACTTTATGGGCTATTTAAATAGATCATCTACAAAACATTTATACAAAGTAAAAATGAGTGTATAATGTCCCTTTAAATCACTATTGTTTTTACTTATCATTTTTGTATTGCGAGTAAGTGGTTAATCTATTTCCCTATAAATGGGTATGTCTTCTTACAAGTGATAGCCTATGATTAAGCGCCACTAGAGCATGCGAAACGCGTCAGTCCTTTATTCACTCTCCTGTCTGTTTGTCTAGCAATGGACTTTATTTTTTAACTTGTTTGAAATAAAGGATGCATTTTATGTTTACCCACTAATAGTGGCTGCACTTTTTCCTCTGATTGACTTTCTACTAGCGGTCTGATCAGCCGCAGCTACGGCACTCCGCTCTGACCACTTTGATTGCATGACCTTTACCCATTTTGGTTCCAGTTCAGGCTCCGATGCATCTGCACAGCGTGGGACACTCTTGTTTGTACACGAACAGTTTAGGTGATAGATTACACACTCGTCAAACCAAAGCTGACTAAAGTCCTTTGTGTCCAGCCATTTTGTTTTTGCTTTTGTTAATTTTATATTCAGTTATTGTTGTTGCATTCTATCATAGACGGAAGTGTATTTTTTTATCAGCTCCATAATTACACCAGGCATTGTACAAGATCACATGGTGTATGTGTTTATAAATAGTTAAAGTTACTTTATAATGTTCCATATTCACAGCAAACATGCATTATATTGTTTACAATTAACTTTTGTAATTGAAAATGGCTTAATTTGCCTATGGAAACTGACACCTATACTGAAAAGTTAAATACTGAAGAATTGGCATTTGAAACTCAATGTAAATAAGAGACTGCAGCAGAAATCATCCTCCAGTGGGGTGGGTGGGAGAGAGATAGTCTAGTTCATTGATTGCTAACTTTGGCACCCCTGATGTTTCAGAACTACATTTCCCATGGGGCTCTGCAAAACTGCAGAGTGCCTAAGTATAATAGGAAATGTAGTGCCAAAACATAAGGGCTGCCAAGGTTATCCATTACTGGTCCAGCCTATTAGAAAGTGTATTCATGCAGCAGATTTGAATACATGTAAATCTTTTTGGTTGCTTGAATTGTAAATTTAATTTAGCTGGGATTTAATAAAAGCAAAATAGTATATAGCCCAAATTATAATGATGATATACAGCTCCAGAATATATTTCCAATTTTTTCAGTGCTAAGTATGTTAAAAAAGAGAAAAAAAAGATTAATTAGCATTTTTTTCAACAACACAAGTCTTGAAGTTTGCCAGAAAGCTGATAGGTTAGATCCGCTCCATTCACCGTGTGAGGAGTGGCGTACCTACCAATCAGCACCCGGTAAAAAAAAAATCTGATATCCGCACCCAGCCCAGACACCTCACACACTATTTTTCTTTTATGTCCCTTTAAATATAGTGCACTATAATAAAATTTCCATTTTTTTTTTTCATTTCCATTTCTTTCTTTATTTTTCATATTATTTACATTATCTCTTTACAATGACAGCTTGCATGTGTACCTTGTATTATTGTCTTCTGTCTTTAAAACAAAATGTAAAGGAGCTAAATGACTCCTGCTTTTAATATGTGGGATTATAATGGTGTTGTCAATGCTTCTCTGTTGTATTACAGTTTAGTAGAAAGAGAAATTCTACTTTTATAAAAACCTCCCTGTGGCAGACATTCTAGTATATGAATGCAATCATCACACCAGTTCTCAGTGGCAGCCCTGGGTTAGTTGGAGGTAATGATTAGCAGAAAACCCTTTTGAACCTAATGGCTTCTCCTCCCTGTATTCTGCCAGAGAGATTGGTTTCTCAGACGGTTTAATAATATACACTAAAAGCAGCCAAGTGCTACAATAAATCAGGATGCAATTTGAGTGGAAGGTACACAGAAAATGTTTTTTATTTTCTGCTCCCCAAATAATAATTCAGTTTTCACTGGTCATCTTCTTACTCCTGAGATATCTATCCACTGCTGGAATTATTGTCAAGGCTCTTTCTCTCTTTTGTGTGACAGCTTTTTTTAAAGTGACATAATCCCTGGATTTAAAAAAAAAAAAAATAGCAGTATAGATAGGAGACAACATTAAACACAGTAGATTTAGCTAAACTTTTATTCTTCAAACATTTTCAAATATTTTATATGTTCTGAGAGTTCTGGGATTCCAAAAATGCTCATAGAATACAGAAAAAAATGCTGTCTGAATTTTATCGTATCACAGATGTTATTATAGGCTACCGGGCAGCACTGCACATTGTTTAAAGGGAAACTCAAGTCAAAATTAAACTTTCATGATTCAGATAGAGCATGCAATTTTAAACAACTTTCCAATTTACTTTCATTAATAAAATGGGCACAGTCTTTTTATATTTACACTTTTTGAGTCACCAGCTCTTACTGAGCATGTGCAAGAATTCACAGAATATACGTACATGCATTTGTGATTGGCTGATGGGTGTCACATGATGCAGTGGGAGTGGAAATATACATAACTTTGAAATTTGTCAGAAAAAAATCAAAGTTAGACTAAGTGCTATTGCAATGGTTTTTTTTAACGCATTTGTTGTTTATGAAAATCTACTGTATTTACTTGTCCTTTAATATGTAATACACATGCAGTAGATTACTGTACAAATATTAATTTATTTACTTAAATGCCTAGAACTGCTTCTTAATAGGCTCAGTGCTTGTTTAAATATGACTCTAAGTCAGGGCATACGGTTATAATTTACTGCTGGTGCATTGATCGCCTTTAAATTACTTGGTTGAATATGGTAAATTGTGCCACTTAAATTATAGTTAAAGGAAAACATTTAAAACCCATTGTGCAGTGAGCAATTTTCCATAAATAAGTTCTGTATCAAAATATAAAGTGCTTTTTTATTTAGCATATTCTATATGGATTTCTGAAGGTTTTTTTTTTTAGTCTAGCTGCAGTATATATATATATATATACACACTGTTTCAATATCTATCTGTCTGTCTATAATATGTATTTATATAATATATATTTTTGCCTCACATCTAGCCTTTGCTAAATATCCTCTTAATCTATATTATTTGTGTTTTTCATAACACAGATTTATGCCATAAATGCCTAGTTTAGACCCCCCCAGTATCTACATAATATAAACATTATTTGCAGATTTCTTTTGAAGACTTTGTCATGTGTCACCAGATAAGCTTGTCACATGCGCTATATTACTATGCTCTTGTCTAATAAATTTGCATTTTAACATAGTTCTGTGCACCTTGGACAGACATAATAATATGAATTTCTTCATAACCTATAAAGCGTTTGAGACTGACTAAACTTTTATGAGAAAAGTAAGATGTGTTTCTCTAATGAATTCTCAGGAAAATACTCCATAAAGTTTTCAATGTCAGAAGTCACTTTTAGAATTAGTAGACGGAGACAGATTTTTATTTGTACTTTGTTTAATATTTATTAGGTGGTGTCATGTAATCAACACTGTCCTATGTAGCAGAGGTTCATTTGTTTGTAACCTTAAAGGGACAGTCAACACCAAAATTGTGATTGTTTAAAAAGATAGATAATGCCTTTACTATCCATTCCCAAGCTTTGCACAACCAACCTTGTTGTATTAATATACATTATAACAGTTAAACCTCTAAATTTCTGCCTGTTTCTAAGCCACTACAGACGGCCTCTTATAACATGCTTTTTTATTAGCTTTTCACAATAGCAGACTGCTAGTTCATGTGAGTCATATAGCTAACATTGTGCTCATGCCTTTAGGTTGTTCACAACACAGCACTAATTGGCTAAAATGCAAGTCAGTCAATAGATAATAATAAATAAAATGTCATGAGATAAGGGGGCTGTCAGAAGAGGCTTAGGGGCATATTTATCGAGCTACGAATGGAGCTTGATGCCCCGTGTTTCTGGCGAGCCTACAGGCTCCCCAGAAACAGCAGTTATGAAGCCGAGGTCACAAAGACTGCTGCTCCATAACCTGTCTGCCTGCTCTGAGCAGGCGGACAGACATCACCGAAAATCAACCCGATCGAGTACGATCGGGTTAATTGACACCCCCTGCTGGCGACCTAATGGCCGCGAGTCTGCAGGGGGCGGCGTCGCACCAGCAACTCTTGTGAGCTGCTGGTGTAATGCTGAATACGGCGAGCATATTGCTTGCCGTATTCAGCGAGGTCTGTTGGAACTGATCCGCACTGTCGGATCAGGTCCGACAGACCTTGATAAATAGAGGCCTTAGATACAAGGCAATCACAGAGGTAAAAAGTATATTTAGATATCCATGTTTTTAAACAATAACAATTTTGGAGTTGACTGTCCCTTTAACTTAGGAATTTGCTTAGAAGATTTTTAGAGCACTTTTTGTGAGACAGATATACATCACTAATCCCAAATTATTTTCAGAGCCTTATACCAGCCTTTAAAAGCAATACTACTTGACATAATGATTAAGAAGAGTCACCAATACATAGATCTGAAGTCATTAACTGGATAAGTAGCCTTATAAAGAAATTTACTTTTATAAGTTATAATGTCATTGAACAATAAAGAATGGAAAATGCATGGTGGTTGATATAAAAATGTTAGTATTGCCTAATGACTTTATTGAATTACCTTGCAGGTAAATTAAGTGTGCCAGAGCAAAGTTATGCTAATGAAATACATTTAGGACTTTCTTTAAAGGGACACTGAACCCAGTTTTTTTATTTTGTGATTCAGATAGAGCATGCAATTTTAAGCAACTTTCTAATTTACTCCTATTATCAATTTTTCTTCGTTGTCTTGCTATCTTTAAAAAAAAAAAAGAATGCATCTAAGCTTTTTTTGGGGTTCAGAACTCTGGATAGCACTTTTTTATTGGTGGATGAATTTATCCACCAATCAGCAAGGACAACCCAGGTTGTTCACCAAAAATGGGCCGGCATTTAAACTTGCATTCTTGCATTTCAAATAAAGATACCAAGAGAATGAAGAAAATTTGATAATAGGAGTAAATTAGAAAGTTACTTAAAATGTCATGCTCTATCTGAATCACAAAAGAAAAAAATTGGGTTCAGTGTCCCTTTAACTGAGCAAGTAAGAACCATAAAGGTTGGTGGTAATTCCCTTAACCAAGATGGGGCTGGCTTATGAACCTGAGCTGGTTTTTCTATGTATATAGGGAGGAAAATTACACAAAAAATTGTAATTTGCTGGAGAGCAATGTTTCTGAAATTGCGTGAGGGACCAAAGATCTAATAATTTTTGAGTTAGAAAACGTTTCTGTTTTATGAGTAGAGTGTATAGGCTTTCTGTTTTCATGCTTTATATTTTAAAACGGTATCGCAAATTGTACCTTTGTATGGTTTTCTGTGTCTTGTTAGTGCATTTTGTCATAATAAATATCATAAATATTATGGTTTTGTCTTTTGATTAACGTTACTTGAGAGACTGATAACAATGATTAAAGTTTACCAGTTTTGTATTTTTATATACATTTATAGGCCCCTAGTTATCAAGCCGTCAACCTCAAATACGCTGGAATCCCGCAGCGTATTTGAGGCGAGGCTGATTCACCTTAGTTATCAAGGCCTACACACCGGCAAAAGTAGAATCTGGTGACGTAAGCATCGATCCGCCGGACTCAGTCCGACACAGATCGATTCTTACGTCACTCCAGATGTTCCGAACGCAAGTTCGGCACAATCTGACTACTTTTGGGAGTTATCAAAATCCCAGCAGGTACGCTCGGCACTTTTCTGGCCCAGCGTACCTGGTTTTCAAACTGCCGCCCTGGAGGTGGCAGATCCCATAGGAATCAATGGGAGTCAGACCATAGCGAAAGTTCAAGTTTGCTGCTGCCTGACATCCCATTCATTCCTATGGGAAGTGTGTACACCTAACATGTACCCCGAGACTAAGCACCCCTAATCTGCCCCCCCTACACCGCCCCCACCTATATTAAACATTTTAACCCCTAAACCGCCGCTCCCAGATCCCGCCGCAACTCTAAGAAATCTGTTAACCCCTAAACCGCTGCTCCCGGCCCACGCCGCCACCTACATAATACCTATTAACCCCTATCCTGCCCCCTATACCGCCGCCACCCCTAATAAATGTATTAACCCCTATCCTGCTGCTCCCGGACCCCGCCGCAACTAAATAAATAGTTTAACCCCTAAACCGCCACTCCCGGACCCCGCCGCCACCTATATTAAACTTATTAACCCCTAATCTGCCCCCCCTACATGGTCGCCACCTATAATATTTTTATTAACCCCTATCCTGCCCCCCTATACCGCCTCAACCTATAATAAAATTATTAACCCCTAAAGCTAAGTCTAACCCTAACCCTAACACCCCCCTAAATTAAATCTAATTTAAATCTAACTAAATAAATTAACTCTTATTAACTAAATTATTCCTATTTAAAGCTAAATACTTACCTGTAAAATAAACCCTAAACTAGCTACAATATAACTAATAGTTACATTGTAGCTATCTTAGGGTTTATTTTACAGGTAAGTATTTAGTTTTAAATAGGATTAATTTATTTAATGATAGTGTAGTGTTAGGTGTAATTGTAACTTAGGTTAGTTTTTATTTTACAGGTAAATTTCTCTTTATTTTAACTAGGTAGCTATTAAATAGTTAATAACTATTTAATAGCTATTGTACCTATTTAAAATAAATTGAAAGTTGCCTGTAAAATAAAAATAAATCCTAAGATAGCTACAATATAATTATTATTTATATATGTAGCTATATTAGGTTTTATTTTAAAGGTAAGTATTTATTTTTAAATAGGATTAATATAGTTAATAAGAGAAATATTATTTAGATTTATTTAATTAATATTTAAGTTAGGGGGGTGTTAGGGTTAGTGTTAGACTTAGGTTTAGGGGTTAATAATTTTATTACAGTGGAAGCGGTGTAGGGGGGGGCAAGATAGGGGTCAATAAATGTATTATAGGTGGCGACGGTGTAGGGGGGCAGATTAGGGGTTAATAAGTTTAATATAGGTTGCGGCGGGGTCCGGGAGCGGCGGTTTAGGGGTTAAACTATTTATTTTGTTGCGGCGAGGTCCGGGATCCACAGGATAGGGGTTAATAACTTTATTATAGGTGGCGGCGGTATAGGGGGGCAAGATAGGGGTCAATAAATGTATTATAGGTGGCGACGGTGTAGGGGGGCAGATTAGGGGTTAATAAGTTTAATATAGGTTGCGGCGGGGTCCGGGAGCGGCGGTTTAGGGGTTAAACTATTTATTTTGTTGCGGCGAGGTCCGGGATCCGCAGGATAGGGGTTAATAACTTTATTATAGGTGGCGGCGGTATAGGGGGGGCAGGATAGGGGTTACTAGGTATAATGTAGGTGGCAGCGGTGTCCGGGAGCCGCGGTTTAGGGGTTAATACATTTATAAGAGTTGCGGCGGGGTCTAGGAGCGGCGGTTTAGGGGTTAATAACTTTATTTAGTTGCGGGGGGCTCCTGGGGCACCGATATAGGGGGTAGAACAGTGTAGTTAGTGTGGGTGCTTAGTGACAGGCTAGCAATAAAGCTGTCAAAAAAACGAAGAGCAGCGAGATTGGATGAGTGATAATTCTCATAGTCCGCTGCTCATCGCTCCATACTTGGTGAGCGGCTTTTTGACAGCTTTATTGATAACTTAGGCGAAATTTTTCAGGTCCGCGGCGGCGATGGTAGGCGAGCTTAGGCGAGCGTATTGGGCCGGCGAAGGCAGGTAAAGTAGACGACTTGATAACTAGGCCTCATAGATAGATTTTTTTCCAAATTGGGTTTTTGGATTTTAATCTGTGAAATGGAAGATCTAGTTTTAACTATCGTTCATGGTAACAGCATTTGGAGTTATAGGGGTCAATTTATCAAGCTCCGTACGGAGCTTGATGCCCCGTGTTTCCGCTGCTCCATAACCTGTCGCCTGCTCTGAGGCGGCGGACAGAAATCAACCCGATCGAATACGATTGGGTTGATTGACACCCCCTGGTAGCGGCCATTTGGCGGCAAATATGCAGGGGGCGGCATTGCACCAGCAGTTCACAACTGCTGGTGCAATGATAAATGCCGACATCGCATGCTGTCGGCATTTATCGATGTGCAGCAGACATTATATGCTACTTCGTATCATGTCCGCTCGTACTTTAAAAAATGACCCCCATAGATTCAGATAGTGGGTGGTTATTAAAGGGATTTTTGTACTTTTTGAAGCTAGAATAGTTTAGAAAGTACTTTTTTTAACCCTTTCACCATCACATCTCAGTCACAGACTCACCTGCCCAGTCTGATCAGGAGAGGTGGTTGTAACAGGTGAACTTTACCATTTTTTTATCTCTTGGAGTGCATTTTTTATAGAATACAGAACTCTTACACTCCTACATGCAGCACATTCATTGGTTAATATGTTCAGGAACTTGTGATATCTGTCTCTGATTTGCCAAAGTAAAAGAAGTAAGATAAACAATATACAAGAAGTCTTTTAGGGGAGGGGGTGTCCTGAGCCTGCAAACAAGCACATATTTTTCTAAATAAAATTACAGTTTGAATGTATTTAAAGCATGCATTTTTATTTAGAATTATTGCACAGCAGTGAAAAATGTCTAATGTACAAATGAAAAAATAACTTTAATGTCCCTTTAATCAAGTTGATGTGATTTAATTTATGACTTAGTTGAATTTGGTGCTATCTTATTTTATAAATAAATAAATAAAAAATCAAACAAACTATTATATCTGAATTTTTAGATAATTAATTTGGGCACTGAATGGATAGGAAATAGTACAATTAGCTTCTGTAACCAATCCCAAGGAGACTATACAACAAGATATGAAAATGAAAGGCTACATTAGCCAAGATGTTATTTTGTCAGCATCCGTAGGACAAGTGTATTGGCAAGCATTGTGCAGTGCAACCATGTATCAAACTAAATATCGGGGAGGAGCAATGAATAATCTCAGTATTTATTAAAATAAAAGTAACAAGTTATGAAAAAAAATTCAAATCTCAAAAACATGAAAAGCAACAAAGAGACTGACCCAGAGGACAGTACTTTTTCTTCATACTCTGCACTACTAGAACTGCTTGTCTGCATATGATGTAACATCTAATCTCAGTACTGTGCAGATCTCTGACATTATATACAAGTTCATTCAGTTTCTCTCTCTCGCTAAAATTAAATTCCAGCTGAGTGTGATCTTTTTCTCCTTGTACTTCACTTCAATATCCAGATACTGTTTTATTTTGGTTGTCATATGCTTTAACTAGTTCTTGTACGTAACCTAAAACACTTTTAAAAGTACAGTGATTACAGGTAATACACAGGCAATACATATATTTACAAGAAACATATATATAATATTTAACGTATGGTGCTTAATTGGCATGTGAACACACAAAAAAATAATTTTGGATTAATCTGGACAGAAGATTAAATTTAAATAAAGTTAAAGTAGTAGCAGGTGCTACTGCTACAACTAAGTAGCTTTATTTATAATATTTTTAATAAGGTTAGGACTGACCAAAAACAAAGTTTACATACTTATTGACTGACACTATAATTAAAGAGATACTAAACACATTTTTTTTTCATGATTCAGATAGAACATGTAATTTTAAGCAACTTTCTAATTTACTCCTATTATCAATTTTTCTTCATTCTCCCGCTATCGTTATTTAAAAAGCAGGAATGTAAAGCTTAGGAACTGGACCATTTTTGGCTTAGAACCTGGGTTATGCTTGGTTATTGATGGCTAAATGTATTTGAAACAAATCTTTTGAATAGAGTTTCAACTATATTTAAATGCAAATTTTTGGTGACAAATTGATGCAAATTTTGTTAAATGCACCATTTCCCCTGCACTCAGTGTGATCAGACTGTTTTGTATATTGCTGGAGTATTACAGTGCTCATTGTACTAATATAGCTCAAAAGCAAATGATAAAAGACACTGAGATAGAAGCTATTGGTACAAACAGATTTGCTTGTGTCATGTGGTCTGTAGAAGCATCTATTATTGTTATTTTTTTCCCTAAAAGGATTTTCTTTCTGTTTGCACTGCATTTCTCATTCTAGCCTCATGTTAAACCTCTGCAATTACAATACACTTTTCATAATTCCTGTGCAGAGTAAAATAGAAACCCCCTCAAGCACCCATTTATACAACCTAACCCTTGGTACTTTCGCCTGCGGGTTGATTGCATGCTCACTGCCTGCTGAGGAAAAAAATACCGTTAATTTCCATGATAATAATGCTCTCCTCTTCATACACTGATAGAAAGGCTACCAGGACTGTAAGCATTGGTGTAATTGTCCTGAATTTATGTAATCTTGTCATTTCAGCTAAAGATAGAGAGATATCACAAAATTAATTAACTACCTGTAGTGCAGTGGCATTATATTTTCTCTTTGCAAGTATCAACAATGTTAGATTATTACAAGTCCTTAGTATCATTGTAGATGCAGTTTTTACAAATATTATGGGCCAGATTATGAGTGGAGCTCAAATTTTTGCGTGCAAGTGCTAAGGGTTGATGTTTGCGCTCATCAGGCTTATAGTTCGCATTACGAGTTGAAAGTAAACGTGATCGCTTGAGCGCAATCGTGATGTACACTAGAATGATTACCGCAACTTTAGAGCTCTGGTTAACTGTTTCGCGAAACAAAAAAGTTGCACAAACACACTCATAATTACACTAATAAAAATGATTATGTACCAAAAAAAAAAAAACATCAGATATATGTGTGGTTATCTATTAATTTAAAATATCTCTACTTTCTACTAAATATAATATACTAAATCTCTATGGTGGTACCACTAAAACCAACACAGATAAATTGTGAAATAAACTCTATGAGGGTCCTCCATTATTTGTCAAACAGTTTATTTAGGAATCAATATATGTTAATGATAAGATAAATATTTACAGGTATATATATATATATCAATCTATTTTACAGATACAGTCCACATTTTAAGATACAGGGCAACTTTTCTAAACTAACCCCAATTGTGCTACACAGAATATTATCCCAGAAATACTCATCCATCTTTTAGCAGGAGCAGGATACAATAGAAGAGAGAGCCAGAGGCTCTGGTGTTACAGTATTTTATAACCCAATTCAAAAGGGAGTGGCTTATCAAATGCCACTCAAAAAGACCAATGGGAGTGTCTATAGTTCAGAGAGAAAGGTGTACCTGGGGGAAGGGATCCCAATAACAGCTAAGTGAATATTCCAGTGATAAAATGTCACCACATTCCCTCACTTTTTCTTCTCCTACGTTGCCCCGTTTTCTAGTTATACCCACTAGTACAGAAGAACACAGTGGGAGCGAAAACCTTACAGGAGAAATTCTCCCACCATCCCTTCGGAATCATTCCTTCGGCGATATGAGCTCTTCTGTACTTTCCTAGGACTGTCAATTACTAATCTAACTTTATACAATTCATTAGAAAAATTAATTTAAAATTATACATAGAAACACAAAATCCTATGCTAAACCCCATTAGCAACATTTATACAATGGTCTTAAATATTGGGAAAAGTTCATGTATGAGTGTGTGAGTGTGGGTACACTAGATGGGTATGTGTGTAGTAAAATCTTTATTAAGAAAGTGTGAATTGTGCCTGTAAAACAAAAGTTATAATGGTTCACTGAAGTTCTTTGTTGTCATCTTTTGGCATCTGGTCCTTGCTTTTGGCATCTGGTCCTTGCTTTTGCTTTACCAAATCTCTCTCTTTGAACCATTTTGTTTTTTCCAAGACCCTCAAAGGAATGAAAAAAAAGATTAAAACCAGGCATATATTTACTTCACACTACAACACTCCATCTGCAGTAGAAACCACATTCACAGTTATTAACTTCAAGTTGGAAAGTGCCTCTGTTATTGCATCATCCCACTCGCACCCTTACTTAACTTATGTTGCTTGATTTATATGATTATTTACCCCTTTATGCTATATATATATATATATATATATATATATATATAAAATTATTTTGGCCTAATGCACCATTTTACATCTCCATTGTGATACATTATACTTATTTAATTTGTCCAACGCCACCATCATAGCTTCATGGTAAGATCAGTCCTGAAGACACCTGAAAAACAACAATCTATAATATGTGTTATTGGGGAAAAACTGGAAGGAAAGGTGAGAAGCCTTCTATCTTCATTGGTTTTCTTCCTGCAAGATAAGACTTCAGACAGTTTACACAGAAATGGTATTGCATGTGGCCTCCCAAAACTAATCACAATGGAGGTATCTGTTATTGTTTTTTTTAGAAAGAGAATGCATCAATTAACCATACATTTTTAATATTGGCATTTAAAACTTAATAATGAAAAACACTTAAAATTATTAATTGAACTTAAAACTAAAGTACACATTACAAGATACAAATGTACTGCAAACAAATATGCTTATAAAAACAAAAAATGAATTATTTAATTTGAGCCCTCCAGCTCTGTCAGTTGCTTCTTTAGAAACCCAATTTGATCTCTCATTCTCCTGTCTTTTTGTTTGAGTTCCCAATAACTTAAGTTGGCCTTATTGTTTATCTCATTTGACCTCAGCCTCCAATTTTCTCCTCTGTTAATATCGCCATTTAAATTCCTGTCTCTCCAGTTTCCTGTATTTGATGCTCTACTATTCTGATATCCACAAACATTCCTTCTATTACCCCTCTCTGATTCCTGCCTGTGAATAGTCAGATTATCCTCCATTGACTGCTTCACTGCAGAATTTGCCTTAATGGTGTATGGGTGATAATTCCACCACTTCTCAGCTCTAGTGAGCACCATATGTAGGTTTGTGGAGTTTGGATCATACAGCTTTACAAAACCCTGACATTTTCTGGGGAGAGCTTCAAGTACCCTCTGTATGTGAGCTGGTGACCCCCAGACCATTTGGGTCTGTGGCTGGCGCAGCACACACCAAAATAAAACTCTTTTTGCTACTTCAAATGGCCCATCTAGTGGTCTCATGGTAATTTCACTAATCTCTTTCTCTAGACTAGTAAAATTGAAAAAGGTTTTAGCTATCCTGCCAGCCTGATCACATATACTTGAATTAAATCCTAATAACCTGTTGGCATAGGGGCCCATGGCATCTTGAAGCAATTCGGTCCATTCCGGCATGCTCATACCTAATTTTATGGCTTTTTCAGTTCCCTTGTGAAACCAATGTGAAAAGTTATTAAAGCTGTTTGTGGGGATTGTGCCCCACCATTTCTTAAAAATGTCTTTATCTGCTACAGTCATTGGCCTAGTCTGATTTGAAAAAACCTGTAGGAACTTTCAGGTTGTTAAAATTCTCAGAAATTATGACAGGGGCAATTGGAACAGAACTTGGGTTTTTAGTGGGGCCCATTTGCATTTTATCTTGTTTTACTAATTGCTTTGGCTCTTTCCTTTGTGGCAGTAAGTTATCACTATCTGCATTGTTCCCAGAAATATCACTAATTATTTTTTCTTTTTGTTCAATTTTCATCTGTAACTCAGTAATTTTGTTTGAGTATTCGTTACTGATGTGTTCTGTTAACTTTAATTTACGTTGTAATTTACTGATCTGTATGGTGTTAGTTAAAGCAGAAAGCTTAATACAATCTCTGTCAGTCTGTGTGTTATCTAACTTTAATTTAAGGTCTTTATTTTGCTCTGTAAGTTCTCCAATAATGTCCGTTAATCTCTTTATAGTTGAAATCACTGCCTGCGCTATCATACATTTTCTTTTATTATTATTCATCTTTTTAAGAGTTAATACCTGTGTTAGTATATCTAAAACACTTTCACACTTGTTGTTTTTAGCTTCTGGGATGAGGAATGGATCATTATATTTATGAATGTAATTGTTAAAGTAATCACAGATTTCCTGTGAAATATAGTTTTTTCCAGACATTTTTAACAGATAGCCGTTAGAATCTACATTTACTGCAGTTAAATTTAAAATAAATCAACATTCATTTGATTCCTGCAAAACTAAATGGCATATGGATTCGTCTACAACTTTGTGGTCGCCAAAATGTGGTTATCTATTAATTTAAAATATCTCTACTTTCTACTAAATATAATATACTAAATCTCTATGGTGGTACCACTAAAACCAACACAGATAAATTGTGAAATAAACTCTATGAGGGTCCTCCATTATTTGTCAAACAGTTTATTTAGGAATCAATATATGTTAATAATAAGATAAATATTTACAGGTATATATATATATCAATCTATTTTACAGATACAGTCCACATTTTAAGATACAGGGCAACTTTTCTAAACTAACCGCAATTGTGCTACACAGAATATTATCCCAGAAATACTTAGCCAGATTCTCTGTGTCCAACATCATCCATCTTTTAGCAGGAGCAGGATACAATAGAAGAGAGAGCCAGAGGCTCTGGTGTTACAGTATTTTATAACCCAATTCAAAAGGGAGTGGCTTATCAAATGCCACTCAAAAAGACCAATGGGAGTGTCTATAGTTCAGAGAGAAAGGTGTACCTGGGGGAAGGGATCCCAATAACAGCTAAGTGAATATTCCAGTGATAAAATGTCACCACATATGTAGAAATATTTATTTATGAATAAATAGAACATATTCTGTTATGTGAAGAATATTGGAATGTGAAATATTCATATTTTCATGCTAGGTTAGAGCACATGAAAATATACGAGATTGGGTTTGTGCGAGAGTGGGGTGTTAGGTTTTTGTTCCACTTTTTTCTCTCCATTGACTTCTATGGGGGAATATATGAATGCACACACGATACTCTGTGGCTTTTTTAGTAATAAAGAGTTTACTTCATCTTATAAAAAGGCAGTTAACTCTTGAGTGGGAGCGTTAATTAGCGCTACACTTATAATCTGGCCCTATAATTTTTTGGTGGATTTTCAAGGTTACAAGTTTGTGTATCAGCTATAATCTATATTCTCTATAATTGAATATAAATAAACATGATGTAGATAGCTTGTTTAACACATCTCTAAAATGTTTCTTAATAAGCAAGTTATGTCATTTGTTCAAGAGACATAAAAGTGCAGAAAAGAAATGCTTCTCAGCATCAATGCACTACTGAGTGCAAGCTGAATAGATGTTGATAGCCAATGACTAGAGGCTCCAATTGGTTGATAGGCACAAGTCATACAGCTGTGTTAGTACTCATTGGTTGATAGGCACAAGTCATACTGCTTTGTTAGTGCTCATTGGTTGATAGGCACAACTCATACAGCTGAGTTTGTGCTCTTTGGTTAATAGGCACAAGTCATACAGCTGTGTTAGTGTTCATTGGTTGATAGGCACAAGTCATACAGCTGTGTTAGTACTCATTGGTTGATAGGCACAAGTCATACTGCTTTGTTAGTGCTCATTGGTTGATAGGCACAACTCATACAGCTGAGTTTTTGCTCTTTGGTTGATAGGCACAAGTCATACAGCTGTGTTAGTGTTCATTGGTTGATAGGCACAAATCATACAGCTGTGTTAGTACTCATTGGTTGATAGGCACAAGTCATACAGCTGTGTTAGTACTCATTGGTTGATAGGCACAAGTCATACAGCTGTGTTAGTACTCATTGGTGGATAGGCACAAGTCATACAGCTGTGTTAGTACTCATTGGTTGATAGGCACAAGTCATACAGCTGTGTTAGTACTCATTGGTTGATAGGCACAAGTCATACAGCTGTGTTAGTACTCATTGGTTGATAGGCACAAGTCATACAGCTGTGTTAGTACTCATTGGTGGATAGGCACAATTCATACTGCTTTGTTAGTGCTCTTTGGGTGATAGGCACAACTCATACAGCTGAGTTTGAGCTCTTTGGTTGATAGGCACAAGTCATACAGCTGTGTTAGTGCTCATTGGTTGATAGGCACAAGTCATACAGCTGTGTTAGTACTCATTGGTTGATAGGCACAAGTCATTCAGCTGTGTTAGTACTCATTGGTTGATAGGCACAAGTCATACAGCTGTGTTAGTACTCATTGGTTGATAGGCACAAGTCATACAGCTGTGTTAGTACTCATTGGTTGATAGGCACAACTCATACAGCTGTGTTAGTACTCATTGGTTGATAGGCACAACTCATACAGCTGTGTTAGTGCTCATTGGTTGATAGGCACAAGTCATACAGCTGTGTATAATGCTTATTGGTTGATAGACACAACTCATACAGCTGTGTTAGGCTCATTGGTTGATAGAAACTACTCATACAGCTGTTTTAGTGCTTATTGGGTGGTATGCACAACCCATAAGGTTAAATTAGTTTTCATTGGCTCAATAGTTGATAGGCTCATCTAGATGTGTTAGAGCTTTTTGGCTGATAGATTGTCTAGCTTAGTTTTAGTCTAGCTTAGTATATATATAAAAAAAAAGTAATGCTACTCTACACGTTATTAAGTGAATATATATATATATATATATATATATATATATATATATATATATATATATATATATATATAATTGGGCAATTGGGCTGTTGTGTCAGGACTATATGCATCATTACTTTATATTTCCAATCATTTTCTAATTATCTGAGACAGACATTACACATAGAGACACAAAGGATGAATTATTTCTCAGCAACTAAATTAACAGTTTGGCTGCCAAACTGCCAAAAAAGGTTGCAACTCATTACCTAGCTATTAGTTATCTCATTCTTTGGAGGTATAAGAGATAACAATACAAAATAATGTGAACTTAAAGGACCAGTCAACAAATTAGATTTGCATAATCAACGAATGCAAGATAACAAGACAATGCAATAGCACTTAGTATGAACTTCAAATGAGTATTAGATTTTTTTATAACAAATTTCAAAGTTATGTATATTTCCACTCCCCTTGTACCATGTGACAGCAATCAGCCACTCAGAAATGCATATACGTATAGTCTGTGAATTCTTGCACATGCTCAGTAGGATGTGATGACTCAAAAATTGTAAATATAAAAGACTGTGCAAATTTTTTTTAATGGAAGTAAATTGTAAAGTTGTTTAAAATTACATGCTGTATCTGAATCATGAAAGTTTAATTTAACCTGAGTGTCCCTTTAATCCCCATATACATAAATCTCTTAATCCTGAAATATTTTGCTTTTAGTATTAAGGATATGCTCCCTTTATGTTTTAAATAAAATTACTGGCTTGACTGACAAACTTGATACATTTCCCATCGTGAACCAGCTGTTTTCATTTTGCACATACATCTTTAAATATCTTAGAACTGTAAATGAAAGACTGAGCTGGCGTGCTGGGCTAGGTGAGAACACGGGGAGGAGGGTGATTTCTAAAGCAAATCATTGCTGCTAGCGTTAACAGCAATTACTTAGGTTTATGTTTTGAAAAGAGTCACTTCAGGCTAAAACTGAGTTCTATTTTTTTTGGAACAGCATATAAGGTCTACCTTATAGCACACTTAAATTGTTTAGTAAGATTGTATATGAGCAGATGGGAGAGTGTTCTTTCTAACTAGTACAATTGTTTTATTATGCAGTGTAGACAGTTGTAGATGGCTGGGTGTCTTTGTAATAACCAAGTGAAAAATACTTTGCAATACACCCTGTATCATCTGGCATTCTGGGCTAGATTACAAGTGGAATTTGCCCATTTACGGGTGCACGATAATTAACCAGCCATTACAAGCTTGCGATATCAATTAGTGCGCAGAAAATTAGTTCTTTTTGGCTGATAGGTATTTTATGCTACTGTTATAAGTACTTCCTGCTAATGTTAATTGGTTGAAAAGTATTTCCATCTAATGCTCATTGACTTATAAGTACTTCCTGCTAATGATTATTTTTTGATAAGTGCTTCCTGCTAATGCTGATTGGCTTACAAGTACTTCCTGCTAATACTCACTGGGTGACAAGTAATTCCATCTAATGCTCATTGGCTGATTAATTAGTACTTCCTGCTAATGCTCATTGGTTGATAGGTACTTCCAGCTAATTTGATTTTGTATGATTTTAGATCTGATTCTATTGAATGTAAAGGATTTTTTTCAAATGGATATGTTAATAGGCTGGCACAAGTGATTGTACTCATTATCAGGGATAGGCAAGGTGTCCGTACACGGACACTGGTGTCCGTGACCAGCCCTTGCAGTGTCCGCCACAACCTTAGTATATATTTTCTTTCTGATTAGAAAATAGGAAGAAGAAAAAAAATATGTAGTGTGAATAAAGTTAGTGGCTTGTCAAGAGACTGTTAGTGATATTGGGTGATAAGTTATATAAGTGAAATACTGGATTTGTATCTGCATCTGTATAATAACACCCAGCTCTATACAAAGACACAGTAGTGACACTGGCACATGGGTATAGCCAGAGAAGGGCTGGTTATAGAATCAGTGGTATCTGCATCAGTATAATAACACCAAGCACTATATAATGACACAGTAGTGACACTGGCACATGGGTATAGCCAGAGGAGGGCTGGTTATAGGGTCAGTGGTATCTGCATCAGTATAATAACACCCAGCACTATATAATTACACAGTAGTGACACTGGCACATGGGTATAGCCAGAGAAGGGCTGGTTATAGAATCAGTGGTATCTGCATCAGTATAATAACACCAAGCACTATATAATGACACAGTAGTGACACTGGCACATGGGTATAGCCAGACAAGGGCTGGTTATAGGGTCAGTGGTATCTGCCTCAGTATAATAACACCCAGCACTATGTAATTACACAGTAGTGACACTGGCATATGGGTATAGCCAGAGGAGGGCTGGTTATAGAATCAGTGGTATCTGCATCAGTATAATAACACCCAGCTCTATATAATGACACAGTAGTGACACTGGCACATGGGTATAGCCAGAGGAGGGCTGGTTATAGGGTCAGTGGTATTTGCATCAGTATAATAACACCCAGCACTATATAATTACACAGTAGTGACACTGGCTCATGGGTATAGCCAGAGGAGGGCTGGTTATAGGGTCAGTGGTATTTGCATCAGTATAATAACACCCAGCTCTATATAATGACACAGTAGTGACACTGGCACATGGGTATAGCCAGAGGAGGGCTGGTTATAGGGTCAGTGGTATTTGCATCAGTATAATAACACCCAGCGCTATATAATGACACAGTAGTGATACTGGCACATGGGTATAGCCAGAGCAGGGCTGGTTATAGAATCAGTGGTATTTGCATCAGTATAATAACACCAAGCACTCATGGGTATAGCCAGAGGAGGGCTGGTTATAGGATCATTGGTATCAGCATCAGTATAATAACACCCAGCTCTATACAAAGACACAGTACTGACACTGGCACAGGGGTATAGCCAGAGAAGGGCTGGTTATAGGGTCAGTGGTATTTGCATCAGTATAATAACACCCAGCACTATATAATGACACAGTAGTGACACTGGCACATGAGTATAGCCAGAGGAGGGCTGGTTATAGGATCAGTGGTATCTGCATCAGTATAATAACACCATACACCAAGCACTATAAAATAATGTTTCTTTCATGTAATTAACAAGAGTCCATGAGCTAGTGACGTATGGGATATACATTCCTACCAGGAGGGGCAAAGTTTCCCAAACCTTAAAATGCCTATAAATACACCCCTCACCACACCCACAAATCAGTTTTACAAACTTTGCCTCCAAGGGAGGTGGTGAAGTAAGTTTGTGCTAGATTCTACGTTGATATGCGCTCCGCAGCAAGTTGGAGCCCGGTTTTCCTCTCAGCGTGCAGTGAATGTCAGAGGGATGTGAGGAGAGTATTGCCTATTGAATGCAGTGATCTCCTTCTACGGGGTCTATTTCATAAGGTTCTCTGTTATCGGTCGTAGAGATTCATCTCTTACCTCCCTTTTCAGATCGACGATATACTCTTATATTTACCATTTCCTCTACTGATTCTCGTTTCAGTACTGGTTTGGCTTTCTACAAACATGTAGATGAGTGTCCTGGGGTAAGTAAGTCTTATTTTCTGTGACACTCTAAGCTATGGTTGGGCACTTTATTTATAAAGTTCTAAATATATGTATTCAAACATTTATTTGCCTTGACTCAGAATGTTCAACTTTCCTTATTTCCAGACAGTCAGTTTCATATTTGGGATTATGCTTTAATTATCATATTTTTTCTTACCTCAAAAATTTGACTTTTTTCCCTGTGGGCTGTTAGGCTCGCGGGGGCTGAAAATGCTTCATTTTATTGCGTCATTCTTGGCGCGGACTTTTTTGGCGCAAAAATTCATTTCAGTTTCCGGCGTCATACGTGTCGCCGGAAGTTGCGTCATTTTTTGACGTTATTTTGCGCCAAAAATGTCGGCGTTCCGGATGTGGCGTCATTTTTGGCGCCAAAAGCATTTAGGCGCCAAATAATGTGGGCGTCTTATTTGGCGCCAAAAAATATGGGCGTCGCTTTTGTCTCCACATTATTTCAGTCTCATTTTTCATTTGCTTCTGGTTGCTAGAAGCTTGATGTTTGGCATTTTTTTCCCATTCCTGAAACTGTCTTATAAGGAATTTGATCTATTTTGCTTTATATGTTGTTTTTTCTCTTACATATTGCAAGATGTCTCACGTTGCATCTGAGCCAGAAGATACTACAGGAAAACCTCTGCCTGCTGGATCTACCAAAGCTAAGTGTATCTGCTGTAAACTTTTGGTAGCTATTCCTCCAGCTGTTGTTTGTATTAAATGTCATGACAAACTTGTTAATGCAGATAATATTTCCTTTAGTGATGTACCATTGCCTGTTGCAGTTCCCTCAACATCTAAGGTGCAGAATGTTCCTGATAACATAAGAGATTTTGTTTCTGAATCCATAAAGAAGGCTTTGTCTGTTATTTCTCCTTCTAGTAAACGTAAAAAGTCTTTTAAATCTTCTCTCTCTACAGATGAATTTTTAAATGAACACCATCATTCTGATTCTTTGGACTCTTCTGGTTCAGAGCATTCTGTCTCAGAGATTGATGCTGATAAATCTTCATATTTATTTAAGATGGAATTTATTCGCTCTTTACTTAAAGAAGTACTAATTGCTTTAGAAATAGAGGATTCTAGTCCTCTTGATACTAATTCTATACGTTTGGATAAGGTTTTTAAAGCTCCTGCGGTTATTCCAGAAGTCTTTCCTGTTCCTAATGCTATTTCTGCAGTAATTGCTAAGGAATGGGATAGATTGGGTAATTCATTTACTCCTTCTAAACGTTTTAAGCAATTTTATCCTGTTCCGCCTGACAGGTTAGAATTTTGGGACAAAATCCCTAAAGTTGATGGGGCTATTTCTACCCTTGCTAAACGTACTACCATTCCTACATCAGATGGTACCTAGTTTAAGGATCCTTTAGATAGAAAAATTGAATCTTTTCTAAGAAAAGCTTATCTATGTTCAGGTAATCTTCTTAGACCTGCTATATCATTGGCTGATGTTGCTGCAGCTTCAACTTTTTGGTTGGAAACTCTAGCGCAACAAGTAACAAATCGTGATTCTCATGATATTATTATTCTTCTCCAGCATGCTAATAATTTCATCTGTGATGTCATTTTTGATATTATTAGAGTTGATGTTAGATTTATGTCTCTGGCTATCTTAGCCAGAAGAGCTTTATGGCTTAAGACCTGGAATGCTGATATGGCTTCTAAATCAACTCTACTTTCCATTTCTTTCCAGGGAAACAAATTATTTGGTTCTCAGTTGGATTCTATTATTTCAACTGTTACTGGTGGGAAAGGAACTTTTTTACCACAGGATAAAAAGTCTAAAGGTAAAAACAGGGCTAACAATCGTTTTCGTTCCTTTCGTTTCAACAAAGAACAAAAGCCTGATCCTTCGTCCTCAGGAGCAGTTTCAGTTTGGAAACCATCTCCAGTCTGGAATAAATCCAAGCCTGCTAGAAAGGCAAAGCCTGCTTCTAAGTTCACATGAAGGTACGGCCCTCATTCCAGTTCAGCTGGTAGGGGGCAGGTTACGTTTTTTCAAAGAAATTTGGATCAATTCTGTTCACAATCTTTGGATTCAGAACATTGTTTCAGAAGGGTACAGAATTGGTTTCAAGATGAGACCTCCTGCAAAGAGATTTTTTCTTTCCCATGTCCCAGTAAATCCAGTGAAAGCTCAAGCATTTCTGAATTGTGTTTCAGATCTAGAGTTGGCCGGAGTAATTATGCCAGTTCCAGTTCCGGAACAGGGGATGGGGTTTTATTCAAATCTCTTCATTGTACCAAAGAAGGAGAATTCCTTCAGACCAGTTCTGGATCTAAAATTATTGAATCGTTATGTAAGGGTACCAACGTTCAAGATGGTAACTGTAAGGACTATATTGCCTTTTGTTCAGCAAGGGAATTATATGTCCACAATAGATTTACAGGATGCATATCTGCATATTCCGATTCATCCAGATCATTATCAGTTCCTGAGATTCTCTTTTCTAGACAAGCATTACCAATTTGTGGCTCTACCGTTTGGCCTTGCTACAGCTCCACGAATTTTCACAAAGATTCTCGGTGCCCTTCTGTCTGTAATCAGAGAACAGGGTATTGTGGTATTTCCTTATTTGGACGATATCTTGGTACTTGCTCCGTCTTTACATTTAGCAGAGTCTCATACGAATCGACTTGTGTTGTTTCTTCAAGATCATGGTTGGAGGATCAATTTACCAAAAAGTTCTTTGATTCCTCAAACAAGGGTAACCTTTCTGGGTTTCCAGATAGATTCAGTGTCCATGACTTTGTCTTTAACAGACGAGAGACGTCTAAATTGATTACAGCCTGTCGAAACCTTCAGTCTCAATCATTCCCTTCGGTAGCCTTATGCATGGAAATTCTAGGTCTTATGACTGCTGCATCGGACGCGATCCCCTTTGCTCGTTTTCACATGCGACCTTTTCAGCTCTGTATGCTGAACCAATGGTGCAGGGATTACACGAAGATATATCAATTAATATCTTTAAAACCGATTGTTCGGCACTCTCTAACGTGGTGGACAGATCACCATCGTTTTATTCAGGGGGCTTCTTTTGTTCTTCCGACCTGGACTGTAATTTCAACAGATGCAAGTCTCACAGGTTGGGGAGCTGTGTGGGGATCTCTGACGGCACAAGGAGTTTGGGAATCTCAGGAGGTGAGATTACCGATCAATATCTTGGAACTCAGTGCAGTTTTCAGAGCTCTTCAGTTTTGGCCTCTTCTGAAGAGAGAATCGTTCATTTGTTTTCAGACAGACAATGTCACAACTGTGGCATACATCAATCATCAAGGAGGGACTCACAGTCCTCTGGCTATGAAAGAAGTATCTCGAATTTTGGTTTGGGCGGAATCCAGCTCCTGTCTAATCTCTGCGGTTCATATCCCAGGTGTAGACAATTGGGAAGCGGATTATCTCAGTCGCCAAACGTTGCATCCGGGCGAATGGTCTCTTCACCCAGAGGTATTTCTTCAGATTGTTCAAATATGGGGGCTCCCAGAGATAGATCTGATGGCCTCTCATCTAAACAAGAAACTTCCCAGGTATCTGTCCAGATCCCGGGATCCTCAGGCGGAGGCAGTGGATGCATTATTACTTCCTTGGAAGTATCATCCTGCCTATATCTTTCCGCCTCTAGTTCTTCTTCCAAGAGTAATCTCCAAGATTCTGAGGGAATGCTCGTTTGTTCTGCTAATAGCTCCGGCATGGCCTGACAGGTTTTGGTATGCGGATCTTGTCCGGATGGCATCTTGCTAACCATGGACTCTTCCGTTAAGACCAGACCTTCTGTCTCAAGGTCCTTTTTTCCATCCGGATCTGAAATCCTTAAATTTAAAGGTATGGAGATTGAACGCTTGATTCTTGGTCATAGAGGTTTCTCTGACTCCGTGATTAATACTATGTTACAGGCTCGTAAATCTGTATCTCGAGAGATATATTATAGAGTCTGGAAGACTTATATTTCTTGGTGTCTTTCTCATCATTTTTCTTGGCATTCTTTTAGAATACCGAGAATTTTACAGTTTCTTCAGGATGGTTTAGATAAGGGTTTGTCCGCGAGTTCTTTGAAAGGACAAATCTCCGCTCTTTCTGTTCTTTTTCACAGAAAGATTGCTATTCTTCCTGATATTCATTGTTTTGTACAAGCTTTGGTTCGTATAAAACCTGTCATTAAGTCAATTTCTCCTCCATGGAGTTTGATTTTGGTTTTGGGAGCTCTTCAAGCTCCTCCGTTTGAACCTATGCATTCATTGGACATTAAATTACTTTCTTGGAAAGTTTTGTTCCTTTTGGCCATCTCTTCTGCTAGAAGAGTTTCTGAATTATCTGCTCTTTCGTGTGAGTCTCCTTTTTATGATTTTTCATCAGGATAAGGCGGTGTTGCGAACTTCTTTTGAATTTTTACCTAAAGTTGTGAATTCCAACAACATTAGTAGAGAAATTGTGGTTCCTTCATTATGTCCTAATCCTAAGAATTCTAAGGAGAAATCATTGCATTCTTTGGATGTTGTTAGAGCTTTGAAATATTATGTTGAAGCTACGAAATCTTTCCGTAAGACTTCTAGTCTATTTGTTATCTTTTCCGGTTCTAGGAAAGGCCAGAAAGCTTCTGCCATTTCTTTGGCATCTTGGTTGAAATCTTTAATTCATCTTGCCTATGTTGAGTCGGGTAAAATTCCGCCTCAAAGAATTACAGCTCATTCTACTAGGTCAGTTTCTACTTCCTGGGCGTTTAGGAATGAAGCTTCGGTTGACCAGATCTGCAAAGCAGCAACTTGGTCCTCTTTGCATACTTTTACTAAATTCTACCATTTTGATGTATTTTCTTCTTCTGAAGCAGTTTTTGGTAGAAAAGTTCTTCAGGCAGTGGTTTCAGTTTGAATCTTCTGCTTATGTTTTTTGTTAAACTTTATTTTGGGTGTGGATTATTTTCAGCAGGAATTGGCTGTCTTTATTTTATCCCTCCCTCTCTAGTGACTCTTGTGTGGAAAGATCCACATCTTGGGTAGTCATTATCCCATACGTCACTAGCTCATGGACTCTTGTTAATTACATGAAAGAAAACATAATTTCTTTCATGTAATTAACAAGAGTCCATGAGCTAGTGACGTATGGGATATACATTCCTACCAGGAGGGGCAAAGTTTCCCAAACCTTAAAATGCCTATAAATACACCCCTCACCACACCCACAAATCAGTTTTTACAAACTTTGCCTCCAAGGGAGGTGGTGAAGTAAGTTTGTGCTAGATTCTACGTTGATATGCGCTCCGCAGCAAGTTGGAGCCCGGTTTTCCTCTCAGCGTGCAGTGAATGTCAGAGGGATGTGAGGAGAGTATTGCCTATTGAATGCAGTGATCTCCTTCTACGGGGTCTATTTCATAAGGTTCTCTGTTATCGGTCGTAGAGATTCATCTCTTACCTCCCTTTTCAGATCGACGATATACTCTTATATTTACCATTTCCTCTACTGATTCTCGTTTCAGTACTGGTTTGGCTTTCTACAAACATGTAGATGAGTGTCCTGGGGTAAGTAAGTCTTATTTTCTGTGACACTCTAAGCTATGGTTGGGCACTTTATTTATAAAGTTCTAAATATATGTATTCAAACATTTATTTGCCTTGTCTCAGAATGTTCAACTTTCCTTATTTCCAGACAGTCAGTTTCATATTTGGGATTATGCTTTAAATTATCATATTTTGTCTTACCTCAAAAATTTGACTTTTTTCCCTGTGGGCTGTTAGGCTCGCGGGGGCTGAAAATGCTTCATTTTATTGCGTCATTTTTGGCGCGGATTTTTTTGGCGCAAAAATTCATTTCCGTTTCCGGCGTCATACGTGTCGCCGGAAGTTGCGTCATTTTTTGACGTTATTTTGCGCCAAAAATGTCGGCGTTCCGGATGTGGCGTCATTTTTGGCGCCAAAAGCATTTAGGCGCCAAATAATGTGGGCGTCTTATTTGGCGCCAAAAAATATGGGCGTCGCTTTTTTCTCCACATTATTTCAGTCTCATTTTCATTTGCTTCTGGTTGCTAGAAGCTTGATGTTTGGCATTTTTTTCCCATTCCTGAAACTGTCTTATAAGGAATTTGATTTATTTTGCTTTATATGTTGTTTTTTCTCTTACATATTGCAAGATGTCTCACGTTGCATCTGAGCCAGAAGATACTACAGGAAAACCACTGCCTGCTGGATCTACCAAAGCTAAGTGTATCTGCTGTAAACTTTTGGTAGCTATTTCTCCAGCTGTTGTTTGTAATAATTGTCATGACAAACTTGTTAAAGCAGATAATATTTCCTTTAGTGATGTACCATTGCCTGTTGCAGTTCCCTCAACATCTAAGGTGCAGAATGTTCCTGATAACATAAGAGATTTTGTTTCTGAATCCATAAAGAAGGCTTTGTCTGTTATTTCTCCTTCTAGTAAACGTAAAAAGTCTTTTAAATCTTCTCTCTCTACAGATGAATTTTTAAATGAACACCATCATTCTGATTCTTTGGACTCTTCTAGTTCAGAGGATTCTGTCTCAGAGATTGATGCTGATAAATCTTCATATTTATTTAAGATGGAATTTATTCGCTCTTTACTTAAAGAAGTACTAATTGCTTTAGAAATAGAGGATTCTAGTCCTCTTGATACTAATTCTATACGTTTGGATAAGGTTTTTAAAGCTCCTGCGGTTATTTCAGAAGTCTTTCCTGTTCCTAATGCTATTTCTGCAGTAATTGCTAAGGAATGGGATAAATTGGGTAATTCATTTACTCCTTCTAAACGTTTTAAGCAATTATATCCTGTTCCGCCTGACAGGTTAGAATTTTGGGACAAAATCCCTAAAGTTGATGGGGCTATTTCTACCCTTGCTAAACGTACTACCATTCCTACGTCAGATGGTACCTCGTTTAAGGATCCTTTAGATAGAAAAATTGAATCTTTTCTAAGAAAAGCTTATCTATGTTCAGGTAATCTTCTTAGACCTGCTATATCATTGGCTGATGTTGCTGCAGCTTCAACTTTTTGGTTGGAAACTCTAGCGCAACAAGTAACAAATCGTGATTCTCATGATATTATTATTCTTCTCCAGCATGCTAATAATTTCATCTGTGATGCCATTTTTGATATTATTAGAGTTGATGTTAGATTTATGTCTCTGGCTATCTTAGCCAGAAGAGCTTTATGGCTTAAGACTTGGAATGCTGATATGGCTTCTAAATCAACTCTACTTTCCATTTCTTTCCAGGGAAACAAATTATTTGGTTCTCAGTTGGATTCTATTATTTCAACTGTTACTGGTGGGAAAGGAACTTTTTTACCACAGGATAAAAAGTCTAAAGGTAAAAACAGGGCTAACAATCGTTTTCGTTCCTTTCGTTTCAACAAAGAACAAAAGCCTGATCCTTCGTCCTCAGGAGCAGTTTCAGTTTGGAAACCATCTCCAGTCTGGAATAAATCCAAGCCTGCTAGAAAGGCAAAGCCTGCTTCTAAGTTCACATGAAGGTACGGCCCTCATTCCAGTTCAGCTGGTAGGGGGCAGGTTACGTTTTTTCAAAGAAATTTGGATCAAATCTGTTCAAAATCTTTGGATTCAGAACATTGTTTCAGAAGGGTACAGAATTGGTTTCAAGATGAGACCTCCTGCAAAGAGATTTTTTCTTTCCCATGTCCCAGTAAATCCAGTGAAAGCTCAAGCATTTCTGAATTGTGTTTCAGATCTAGAGTTGGCTGGAGTAATTATGTCAGTTCCAGTTCCGGAACAGGGGATGGGGTTTTATTCAAATCTCTTCATTGTACCAAAGAAGGAGAATTCCTTCAGACCGGTTCTGGATCTAAAATTATTGAATCGTTATGTAAGGATACCAACGTTCAAGATGGTAACTGTAAGGACTATATTGCCTTTTGTTCAGCAAGGGAATTATATGTCCACAATAGATTTACAGGATGCATATCTGCATATTCCGATTCATCCAGATCATTATCAGTTCCTGAGATTCTCTTTTCTAGACAAGCATTACCAATTTGTGGCTCTACCGTTTGGCCTTGCTACAGCTCCAAGAATTTTCACAAAGATTCTCGGTGCCCTTCTGTCTGTAATCAGAGAACAGGGTATTGTGGTATTTCCTTATTTGGACGATATCTTGGTACTTGCTCCGTCTTTACATTTAGCAGAGTCTCATACAAATCGACTTGTGTTGTTTCTTCAAGATCATGGTTGGAGGATCAATTTACCAAAAAGTTCTTTGATTCCTCAAACAAGGGTAACCTTTCTGGGTTTCCAGATAGATTCAGTGTCCATGACTCTGTCTTTAACAGACAAGAGACGTCTAAAATTGATTACAGCTTGTCGAAACCTTCAGTCACAATCATTCCCTTCGGTAGCCTTATGCATGGAAATTCTAGGTCTTATGACTGCTGCATCGGACGCGATCCCCTTTGCTCGTTTTCACATGCGACCTCTTCAGCTCTGTATGCTGAACCAATGGTGCAGGGATTACACGAAGATATCTCAATTAATATCTTTAAAACCGATTGTTCGACACTCTCTAACGTGGTGGACAAATCACCATCGTTTAATTCAGGGGGCTTCTTTTGTTCTTCCGACCTGGACTGTAATTTCAACAGATGCAAGTCTCACAGGTTGGGGAGCTGTGTGGGGATCTCTGACGGCACAAGGAGTTTGGGAATCTCAGGAGGTGAGATTACCGATCAATATTTTGGAACTCCGTGCAATTTTCAGAGCTCTTCAGTTTTGGCCTCTTCTGAAGAGAGAATCGTTCATTTGTTTTCAGACAGACAATGTCACAACTGTGGCATACATCAATCATCAAGGAGGGACTCACAGTCCTCTGGCTATGAAAGAAGTATCTCGAATTTTGGTTTGGGCGGAATCCAGCTCCTGTCTAATCTCTGCGGTTCATATCCCAGGTGTAGACAATTGGGAAGCGGATTATCTCAGTCGCCAAACGTTGCATCCGGGCGAATGGTCTCTTCACCCAGAGGTATTTCTTCAGATTGTTCAATTGTGGGGGCTCCCAGAGATAGATCTGATGGCCTCTCATCTAAACAAGAAACTTCCCAGGTATCTGTCCAGATCCCGGGATCCTCAGGCGGAGGCAGTGGATGCATTATCACTTCCTTGGAAGTATCATCCTGCCTATATCTTTCCGCCTCTAGTTCTTCTTCCAAGAGTAATCTCCAAGATTCTGAGGGAATGCTCGTTTGTTCTGCTAATAGCTCCGGCATGGCCTCACAGGTTTTGGTATGCGGATCTTGTCCGGATGGCATCTTGCCAGCCATGGACTCTTCCGTTAAGACCAGACCTTCTGTCACAAGGTCCTTTTTTCCATCCGGATCTGAAATCCTTAAATTTAAAGGTATGGAGATTGAACGCTTGATTCTTGGTCATAGAGGTTTCTCTGACTCCGTGATTAATACTATGTTACAGGCTCGTAAATCTGTATCTCGAGAGATATATTATAGAGTCTGGAAGACTTATATTTCATGGTGTCTTTCTCATCATTTTTCTTGGCATTCTTTTAGAATACCGAGAATTTTACAATTTCTTCAGGATGGTTTGGATAAGGGTTTGTCCGCAAGTTCTTTGAAAGGACAAATCTCTGCTCTTTCTGTTCTTTTTCACAGAAAGATTGCTATTCTTCCTGATATTCATTGTTTTGTACAAGCTTTGGTTCGTATAAAACCTGTCATTAAGTCAATTTCTCCTCCTTGGAGTTTGAATTTGGTTCTGGGAGCTCTTCAAGCTCCTCCGTTGGAACCTATGCATTCATTGGACATTAAATTACTTTCTTGGAAAGTTTTGTTCCTTTTGGCCATCTCTTCTGCTAGAAGAGTTTCTGAATTATCTGCTCTTTCGTGTGAGTCTCCTTTTCTGATTTTTCATCAGGATAAGGCGGTGTTGCGAACTTCTTTTGAATTTTTACCTAAAGTTGTGAATTCCAACAACATTAGTAGAGAAATTGTGGTTCCTTCATTATGTCCTAATCCTAAGAATTCTAAGGAGAAATCATTACATTCTTTGGATGTTGTTAGAGCTTTGAAATATTATGTTGAAGCTACGAAATCTTTCCGTAAGACTTCTAGTCTATTTGTTATCTTTTCCGGTTCTAGGAAAGGCCAGAAAGCTTCTGCCATTTCTTTGGCATCTTGGTTGAAATCTTTAATTCATCTTGCCTATGTTGAGTCGGGTAAAACTCCGCCTCAAAGAATTACAGCTCATTCTACTAGGTCAGTATCTACTTCCTGGGCGTTTAGGAATGAAGCTTCGGTTGACCAGATCTGCAAAGCAGCAACTTGGTCTTCTTTGCATACTTTTACTAAATTCTACCATTTTGATGTATTTTCTTCTTCTGAAGCAGTTTTTGGTAGAAAAGTTCTTCAGGCAGCGGTTTCAGTTTGAATCTTCTGCTTATGTTTTTTGTTAAACTTTATTTTGGGTGTGGATTATTTTCAGCAGGAATTGGCTGTCTTTATTTTATCCCTCCCTCTCTAGTGACTCTTGTGTGGAAAGATCCACATCTTGGGTAGTCATTATCCCATACGTCACTAGCTCATGGACTCTTGTTAATTACATGAAAGAAAACATAATTTATGTAAGAACTTACCTGATAAATTCATTTCTTTCATATTAACAAGAGTCCATGAGGCCCACCCTTTTTTGTGGTGGTTATGATTTTTTTGTATAAAGCACAATTATTCCAATTCCTTATTTTATATGCTTCGCACTTTTTCTTATCACCCCACTTCTTGGCTATTCGTTAAACTGATTTGTGGGTGTGGTGAGGGGTGTATTTATAGGCATTTTAAGGTTTGGGAAACTTTGCCCCTCCTGGTAGGAATGTATATCCCATACGTCACTAGCTCATGGACTCTTGTTAATATGAAAGAAATGAATTTATCAGGTAAGTTCTTACATAAATTATGTTTTATGTAAGAACTTACCTGATAAATTCATTTCTTTCATATTAACAAGAGTCCATGAGGCCCACCCTTTTTTGTGGTGGTTATGATTTTTTTGTATAAAGCACAATTATTCCAATTCCTTATTTTATATGCTTCGCACTTTTTTTCTTATCACCCCACTTCTTGGCTATTCGTTAAACTGATTTGTGGGTGTGGTGAGGGGTGTATTTATAGGCATTTTAAGGTTTGGGAAACTTTGCCCCTCCTGGTAGGAATGTATATCCCATACGTCACTAGCTCATGGACTCTTGTTAATATGAAAGAAATGAATTTATCAGGTAAGTTCTTACATAAATTATGTTTTTTAATTTCAAATTTACCTTGGTGTCCTTCACTAAGGTCTGTACTTTGGAAAATGTCCGCCACAGCCTTTGTCTGTGCCTATCCCTGCTCATTATGCCAACATTACCAGACACAGGTAAGCTGAATATCAAGGGAGCATCTAAACAACCTATGCCGGCTGGCTTTATAATGCCATGACTGCCTCCAAAATATATTTAACTTTAGTTAAAGAGACATGAAACCCAAACATTTGCTTTAATGATTCAGACAGACAATACAATTTTAAATAGAGATGTGCAGCAGAGAAAAAAAATGTGTTAATCTGAATCTTTCAGAACGAATATTCAAGGAAATTAGTTACCATGAATATTTGTCTGCTGCACTATTCGGTTTTGTTTGAAACAAAACAAATGCTGAGTATTGCTTTTCATTAAATGAATGTAAATGTTTCTGTGCTACGGGTGAAAAAGTTCAGCTGTAGCGTTATACTTATCTCTAGCGCCCTGGAAAGCCGTGCTAATAGGAAGCTTATAATAGTTGATCCCTGGGCCTGCACTAAAGGACTTTCTCCTTTAACGTAGGTCCTGGGAGTCTCCTATTAAAACTGCCTGGGGACCTATGAAGAAGGGTCAGGATTAACACAGCTCTCCAGTGTGCTAGAGGTAAGTATATTAATCCCTAAAGGCAATTTAAAAAAAAACTAATAAATTCCTCCGCCCGCATCTAATACTTTATTTAGCTGAGCGTTGACGAATCCGGCTTCATCCAATCATTGCGTGCCCCTCGAGCTGGATGCCAAGTGGGGCATGCAACTATCGGATGAAGCCAGATTCATCATTGCTCAGCCAAATAAAGTATTAAATGCGGGCAGGGGAACGGCACAATGTTTACCATCACTAAATGCTAAATAATTAACAAAGAAAGCTTCCTTAAAAAATGTAAGGACTTAAAATGCTCCTGATTTTAAGAATGATTTTATATAGTGTGTATTAAATATAAAAACTTTACAATCACTTTAATAAAGGATACTAAGAGAATGAAGCAAAATTGGAAAGTTGTTTAAAACTGTACGCTCTATTTGAATAAATAAATAAAAATGTTAACTGCTTTATTTTATAATTATATTTTATATTTAAAATATATATATATTTTGTCTTAAACTACATAGATTTTTGGGGGAAAATGTAGACTGATTGAATAGCTTTGTCAATGGAATGCTGATCAAAAATGCTATTTTCATTAGAGTATTTGTGAAATTATCCTAAACCCAGTCGTATAACCTATAGGTGATAAGCATATGTTTATTTGAAAAGTAGTGACATTTTTCTTTAGCAATATTTATTCATTAATACCTAGGACATTTTTTAGAAATATTGTGATGTGAACGATACTTACGCAAATTCAGAGCATAAGTGTTAATTATATCACATTTGTAATCTTTGAAGCATTGATGAAAAAAAAATCAAAAAATGCTTTTACATGGACTAGATAGGTCACAGCTGCTAGGAAGCAAGTGCAAATTACTGTACTCCGAAAAGAAAGAATGTCAGTAAGATAAATGGTAAACACAAATGTGGAATTCGGTGACCTCCTGCACATTAAAGAGAGAAATAATTCATTGCACCGTCACCTAAAAACACTTATTGTATAATTTATGCCATCTCTATACATTTTTCTTTCATTTTAATAGATGTACAGTTTCATGTTATGTTTTAACGGGACATGAAAAGTGCAATTGGTGTTTGTACAAGTATAATGTCAGCAAATACATAATGCAGTAGTTTGTATATATAAAAAAATCCTTATTAATAGACATTATTTTGCCTTCCATAAAAATACTAGACGGTGGGTCATCAAAGTGGTGTGAGGAGCTGTAGTTAGATCTGAGATTAGATCACTGACCCTGAAGTCCATGTATTATATGCTGGCAAATTACAACTAAATAGTAATAATAATATTAGCCCTTCTGCCAGAAACATACTCACATGATATCAGACCCTGTGCCTGCTGCCTCTCTGCCAGTAACATACTCACACTATATCAGGCCCTGTACATGCTGCCCCTCTGCCAGCCAGATACTCACATGATATCAGACCCTGTGCCTGCTGCCCTTCTGCCAGAAACATACTCACATGATATCAGACCCTGTGCCTGCTGCCTCTCTGCCAGTAACATACTCACACTGTATCAGGCCCTGTGCCTGCTGCCCCTCTGCCAGTCACATACTCACACTATATCAGACCCTGTACCTGCTGCCTCTCTGCCAGTAACATACTCACACTATATCAGACCCTGTGCCTGCTGCCCCTCTGCTAGTCACATACTCACACTATATCAGACCCTGTGCCTGCTGTCCCTCTGCCAGTAACATACTCACACAATATCAGACCTGTGCCTGCTGCCCCTCTGCCAGTAACATACTCACACTATATCAGACCCTGTGCCTGCTGCCCCTCTGCTAGTCACATACTCACACTATATCAGACCCTGTGCCTGCTGCCTCTCTGCTAGTCACATACTCACACTATATCAGACCCTGTGCCTGCTGCCCCTCTGCCAGTCACATACTCACACTATATCAGACCCTGTGCCTGCTGCCCCTCTGCCAGTAACATACTCACACTATATCAGACCCTGTGCCTGCTGCCTCTCTGCCAGTCACATACTCACACTATATCAGACCCTGTACCTGCTGCCTCTCTGCCAGTAACATACTCACACTATATCAGACCCTGTGCCTGCTGCCCCTCTGCTAGTCACATACTCACACTATATCAGACCCTGTGCCTGCTGTCCCTCTGCCAGTAACATACTCACACAATATCAGACCTGTGCCTGCTGCCCCTCTGCCAGTAACATACTCACACTATATCAGACCCTGTGCCTGCTGCCTCTCTGCCAGTAACATACTCACACAATATCAGACCTGTGCCTGCTGCCCCTCTGCTAATCACATACTCACACTATATCAGACCCTGTGCCTGCTGCCTCTCTGCTAGTCACATACTCACACTATATCAGACCCTGTTCCTGCTGCCCCTCTGCCAGTCACATACTCACACTATATCAGACCCTGTGCCTGCTGCCCCTCTGCTAGTCACATACTCACACTATATCAGACCCTGTGCCTGCTGCCTCTCTGCTAGTCACATACTCACAATATATCAGACCCTGCGCCTGCTGCCTCTCTGCCAGTCACATACTCACACTATATCAGACCCTGTACCTGCTGCCTCTCTGTCAGTAACATACTCACACTATATCAGACCCTGTGCCAGCTGCCCCTCTGCCAGTCACATACTCACACTATATCAGACCCTGTACCTGCTGCCCCTCTGCTAGTCACATACTCACACTATATCAGACCCTGTACCTGCTGCCCCTCTGCAGTCACATACTCACACTATATCAGACCCTGTACCTGCTGCCCTCTGCTAGTCACATACTCACACTATATCAGACCCTGTGCCTGCTGCCTCTCTGCCAGTCACATACTCACACTATATCAGACCCTGTGCCTGCTGCCCCTCTGCCAGTCACATACTCACACTATATCAGACCCTGTGCCTGCTGCCTCTCTGCCAGTCACATACTCACACTATATCAGACCCTGTGCCTGCTGCCTCTCTGCCAGTCACATACTCACACTATATCAGACCCTGTACCTGCTGCCCCTCTGCCAGTCACATACTCACACTATATCAGACCCTGTGCCTGCTGCCTCTCTGCCAGTAACATACTCACACTATATCAGACCCTGTGCCTGCTGCCTCTCTGCCAGTCACATACTCACACTATATCAGACCCTGTGCCTGCTGCCCCTCTGCCAGTCACATACTCACACTATATCAGACCCTGTGCCTGCTGCCCCTCTGCCAGTCACATACTCACACTATATCAGACCCTGTGCCTGCTGCCCCTCTGCCAGTCACATACTCACACTATATCAGACCCTGTGCCTGCTGCCCCTCTGCCAGTAACATACTCACACTATATCAGACCCTGTGCCTGCTGCCTCTCTGCTAGTCACATACTCACACTATATCAGACCCTGTGCCTGCTGCCCCTCTGCCAGCCACATACCCACTGTGCTTGCTGCCCCTTTGCCAGCCACATACCCACATCAGATCAGACGTTTAGCTCTTTAGCCCTTCTGTAACCTACATACCTACATCAGATCCAAGGCCGGATTGGCCTACCAGGATACCAGGAGATTTCCCGGTGGGCTGCAGCAGCTGGGGCTAGAAAGCTACAATTTAAAGGGGTGATTAATGGATGCAATTTGGGTTGTAGGGTACATAAATAACAACAATCTTGCCCTTTTACAAAAAATACAAACTAATATAATTTATTTTTGAAAAAATTATTTGGAGGAGTATCCCAGTTTTAAAACAGGAAGACAATTAGACAGATAAATATTTCATAGCTTTAATTAAATTAATAAATATTATTTTATTTGAAAATACCTATATAAACTGTTTATACTAAGTTGACAAATTATTATTTTATTATGATTCATAACTTAAGTGATTATGATAATTGAACATCTTGTCTATATTAAATAAAATTGTTCCTTAATTACAGTATACTTTGTGCTTGATAAATCCAGGGAACCACAGTTTTTTCTTCTGGCACTGAATATTCTAGTATATATAACGGATTTCTTCCCTGGCCTCTTAAAAAATCTGTTTTTTTCTGAGTATTTTGTCTGTCTCTAAATTGTTATACAGGGAGTGCAGAATTATTAGGCAAATGAGTATTTTGACCACATCATCCTCTTTATGCATGTTGTCTTACTCCAAGCTGTATAGGCTCGAAAGCCTACTACCAATTAAGCATATTAGGTGATGTGCATCTCTGTAATGAGAAGGGGTGTGGTCTTATGACATCAACACCCTATATCAGGTGTGCATAATTATTAGGCAACTTCCTTTCCTTTGGCAAAATGGGTCAAAAGAAGGACTTGACAGGCTCAGAAAAGTAAAAAATAGTGAGATATCTTGCAGAGGGATGCAGCACTCTTAAAATTGCAAACCTTCTGAAGCGTGATCATCGAACAATCAAGCGTTTCATTCAAAATAGTAAACAGGGTCGCAAGAAGCGTGTGGAAAAACGAAGGCGCAAAATAACTGCCCATGAACTGAGAAAAGTCAAGCGTGCAGCTGCCAAGATGCCACTCCACCAGTTTGGCCATATTTCAGAGCTACAACATCACTGGAGTGCCCAAAAGCACAAGGTGTGCAATACTCAGAGACATGGCCAAGGTAAGAAAGGCTGAAAGACGACCACCACTGAACAAGACACACAAGCTGAAACGTCAAGACTGGTCCAAGAAATATCTCAAGACTGATTTTTCTAAGGTTTTATGGACTGATGAAATGAGAGTGAGTCTTGATGAGCCAGATGGATGGGCCCGTGGCTGGATTGGTAAAGGGCAGAGAGCTCCAGTCCGACTCAGACGCCAGCAACGTGGAGGTGGAGTACTGGTTTGGGCTGGTATCATCAAAGATGAGCTTGTGGGGCCTTTTCGGGTTGAGGATGGAGTCAAGCTCAACTCCCAGTCCTACTGCCAGTTTCTGGAAGACACCTTCTTCAAGCAGTGGTACAGGAAGAAGTCTGCATCCTTCAAGAAAAACATGATTTTCATGCAGGACAATGCTCCATCACACGCGTCCAAATACTCCACAGCGTGGCTGGCAAGAAAGGGTATAAAAGAAGAAAATCTAATGACATGGCCTCCTTGTTCACCTGATCTGAACCCCATTGAGAACCTGTGGTCCATCATCAAATGTGAGATTTACAAGGAGGGAAAACAGTACACCTCTCTGAACAGTGTCTGGGAGGCTGTGGTTGCTGCTGCATGCAATGTTGATGGTGAACAGATCAAAACACTGACAGAATCCATGGATGGCAGGCTTTTGAGTGTCCTTGCAAAGAAAGGTGGCTATATTGGTCACTGATTTGTTTTTGTTTTGTTTTTGAATGTCAGAAATGTATATTTGTGAATGTTGAGATGTTATATTGGTTTCACTGGTAAAAATAAATAATTGAAATGGGTATATATTTGTTTTTTGTTAAGTTGCCTAATAATTATGCACAGTAATAGTCACCTGCACACACAGATATCCCCCTAAAATAGCTAAAACTAAAAACAAACTAAAAACTACTTCCAAAAATATTCAGCTTTGATATTAATGAGTTTTTTGGGTTCATTGAGAACATGGTTGTTGTTCAATAATAAAATTAATCCTCAAAAATACAACTTGCCTAATAATTCTGCACTCCCTGTACAGTGGAGCAAAAAAGTATTTAGTCAGCCACCTATTGTGCAAGTTCTCCCACTTAAGAAGATGAGAGAGGCCTGTAATTTTCATCATTGGTATACCTCAACCATGAGAGACAAAATGTGGAAACAAATCCAGACAATCACATTGTCTGATTTGGAAAGAATTTATTTGCATATTATGGTGGAAAATATGTATTTGGTCACCTACAAACAAGCAAGATTTCTGGCTCTCACAGACCTGTATCTTCTTCTTTAAGAGGCTCCTCTGTCCTCCACTCATTACCTGTATTAATGGCACCTGTTTGAGCTTGTTATCAGTATAAAAGACACCTGTCCACAACCTCAAACAGTCACACTCCAAACTCCACTATGGTGAAGATCAAAGAGCTGTCGAAGGACACCAGAAACAAAATTGTAGACCTGCACCAGGCTGGGAAGACTGAATCTGCAATAGGCAAGCAGCTTGGTGTGAAGAAATCAACTGTGGGAGCAATAATTAGAAAATGAAAGACATACAAGACCACTGATAATCTCCCTCGATCTGGGGCTCCACGCAAGATGTGACACAAAGTGTTATTTCTTTCATGTAATTAGCAAGAGTCCATGAGCTAGTGACGTATGGGACACACATTCCTACCAGGAGGGGCAAAGTTTCCCAAACCTCAAAACGCCTATAAATACACCCCTCACCACACCCACAATTCAGTTTTACAAACTTTGCCTCCGATGGAGGTGGTGAAGTAAGTTTGTGCTAGATTCTACGTTGATATGCGCTCCGCAGCAAGTTGGAGCCCGGTTTTCCTCTCAGCGTGCAGTGAATGTCAGAGGGATGTGAGGAGAGTATTGCCTATTTGAATGCAGTGATCTCCTTCTAAGGGGTCTATTTCATAGGTTCTCTGTTATCGGTCGTAGAGATTCATCTCTTACCTCCCTTTTCAGATCGACGATATACTCTTATATATACCATTACCTCTGCTGATTCTCGTTTCAGTACTGGTTTGGCTATCTGCTATATGTAGATGAGTGTCCTGGGGTAAGTAAGTCTTATTTTCTGTGACACTCCTAGCTATGGTTGGGCACTTTGTTTATAAAGTTCTAAATATATGTATTCAAACATTTATTTGCCTTGACTCAGAATGTTCAACTTTCCTTATTTTCAGACCGTCAGTTTCATATTTGGGATAATGCATTTTAATTTAACATATTTTACCTTAAAATTTGACTTTTTCCCTGTGGGCTGTTAGGCTCGCGGGGGCTGAAAATGCTTCATTTTATTGCGTCATTCTTGGCGCGGATTTTTTTTTGGCGCAAAAATTCTATTTCCGTTTCCGGCGTCATACGTGTCGCCGGAAGTTGCGTCATTCTTTGACGTTATTTTGCGCCAAAAATGTCGGCGTTCCGGATGTGGCGTCATTTCTTTCATGTAATTAACAAGAGTCCATGAGCTAGTGACGTATGGGATATACATTCCTACCAGGAGGGGCAAAGTTTCCCAAACCTTAAAATGCCTATAAATACACCCCTCACCACACCCACAAATCAGTTTTACAAACTTTGCCTCCAAGGGAGGTGGTGAAGTAAGTTTGTGCTAGATTCTACGTTGATATGCGCTCCGCAGCAAGTTGGAGCCCGGTTTTCCTCTCAGCGTGCAGTGAATGTCAGAGGGATGTGAGGAGAGTATTGCCTATTGAATGCAGTGATCTCCTTCTACGGGGTCTATTTCATAAGGTTCTCTGTTATCGGTCGTAGAGATTCATCTCTTACCTCCCTTTTCAGATCGACGATATACTCTTATATTTACCATTTCCTCTACTGATTCTCGTTTCAGTACTGGTTTGGCTTTCTACAAACATGTAGATGAGTGTCCTGGGGTAAGTAAGTCTTATTTTCTGTGACACTCTAAGCTATGGTTGGGCACTTTATTTATAAAGTTCTAAATATATGTATTCAAACATTTATTTGCCTTGACTCAGAATGTTCACTTTCCTTATTTCCAGACAGTCAGTTTCATATTTGGGATTATGCTTTAAATTATCATATTTTGTCTTACCTCAAAAATTTGACTTTTTTCCCTGTGGGCTGTTAGGCTCGCGGGGGCTGAAAATGCTTCATTTTATTGCGTCATTTTTGGCGCGGATTTTTTTGGCGCAAAAATTCATTTCCGTTTCCGGCGTCATACGTGTCGCCGGAAGTTGCGTCATTTTTTGACGTTATTTTGCGCCAAAAATGTCGGCGTTCCGGATGTGGCGTCATTTTTGGCGCCAAAAGCATTTAGGCGCCAAATAATGTGGGCGTCTTATTTGGCGCCAAAAAATATGGGCGTCGCTTTTGTCTCCACATTATTTCAGTCTCATTTTCATTTGCTTCTGGTTGCTAGAAGCTTGATGTTTGGCATTTTTTTCCCATTCCTGAAACTGTCTTATAAGGAATTTGATTTATTTTGCTTTATATGTTGTTTTTTCTCTTACATATTGCAAGATGTCTCACGTTGCATCTGAGCCAGAAGATACTACAGGAAAACCACTGCCTGCTGGATCTACCAAAGCTAAGTGTATCTGCTGTAAACTTTTGGTAGCTATTTCTCCAGCTGTTGTTTGTATTAATTGTCATGACAAACTTGTTAAAGCAGATAATATTTCCTTTAGTGATGTACCATTGCCTGTTGCAGTTCCCTCAACATCTAAGGTGCAGAATGTTCCTGATAACATAAGAGATTTTGTTTCTGAATCCATAAAGAAGGCTTTGTCTGTTATTTCTCCTTCTAGTAAACGTAAAAAGTCTTTTAAATCTTCTCTCTCTACAGATGAATTTTTAAATGAACACCATCATTCTGATTCTTTGGACTCTTCTAGTTCAGAGGATTCTGTCTCAGAGATTGATGCTGATAAATCTTCATATTTATTTAAGATGGAATTTATTCGCTCTTTACTTAAAGAAGTACTAATTGCTTTAGAAATAGAGGATTCTAGTCCTCTTGATACTAATTCTATACGTTTGGATAAGGTTTTTAAAGCTCCTGCGGTTATTCCAGAAGTCTTTCCTGTTCCTAATGCTATTTCTGCAGTAATTGCTAAGGAATGGGATAAATTGGGTAATTCATTTACTCCTTCTAAACGTTTTAAACAATTATATCCTGTTCCGCCTGACAGGTTAGAATTTTGGGACAAAATCCCTAAAGTTGATGGGGCTATTTCTACCCTTGCTAAACGTACTACCATTCCTACGTCAGATGGTACCTCGTTTAAGGATCCTTTAGATAGAAAAATTGAATCTTTTCTAAGAAAAGCTTATCTATGTTCAGGTAATCTTCTTAGACCTGCTATATCATTGGCTGATGTTGCTGCAGCTTCAACTTTTTGGTTGGAAACTCTAGCGCAACAAGTAACAAATCGTGATTCTCATGATATTATTATTCTTCTCCAGCATGCTAATAATTTCATCTGTGATGCCATTTTTGATATTATTAGAGTTGATGTTAGATTTATGTCTCTGGCTATCTTAGCCAGAAGAGCTTTATGGCTTAAGACTTGGAATGCTGATATGGCTTCTAAATCAACTCTACTTTCCATTTCTTTCCAGGGAAACAAATTATTTGGTTCTCAGTTGGATTCTATTATTTTAACTGTTACTGGTGGGAAAGGAACTTTTTTACCACAGGATAAAAAATCTAAAGGTAAAAACAGGGCTAACAATCGTTTTCGTTCCTTTCGTTTCAACAAAGAACAAAAGCCTGATCCTTCGTCCTCAGGAGCAGTTTCAGTTTGGAAACCATCTCCAGTCTGGAATAAATCCAAGCCTGCTAGAAAGGCAAAGCCTGCTTCTAAGTTCACATGAAGGTACGGCCCTCATTCCAGTTCAGCTGGTAGGGGGCAGGTTACGTTTTTTCAAAGAAATTTGGATCAAATCTGTTCACAATCTTTGGATTCAGAACATTGTTTCAGAAGGGTACAGAATTGGTTTCAAGATGAGACCTCCTGCAAAGAGATTTTTTCTTTCCCATGTCCCAGTAAATCCAGTGAAAGCTCAAGCATTTCTGAATTGTGTTTCAGATCTAGAGTTGGCTGGAGTAATTATGCCAGTTCCAGTTCCGGAACAGGGGATGGGGTTTTATTCAAATCTCTTCATTGTACCAAAGAAGGAGAATTCCTTCAGACCAGTTCTGGATCTAAAATTATTGAATCGTTATGTAAGGATACCAACGTTCAAGATGGTAACTGTAAGGACTATATTGCCTTTTGTTCAGCAAGGGAATTATATGTCCACAATAGATTTACAGGATGCATATCTGCATATTCCGATTCATTCAGATCATTATCAGTTCCTGAGATTCTCTTTTCTAGACAAGCATTACCAATTTGTGGCTCTACCGTTTGGCCTTGCTACAGCTCCAAGAATTTTCACAAAGATTCTCGGTGCCCTTCTGTCTGTAATCAGAGAACAGGGTATTGTGGTATTTCCTTATTTGGACGATATCTTGGTACTTGCTCCGTCTTTACATTTAGCAGAGTCTCATACGAATCGACTTGTGTTGTTTCTTCAAGATCATGGTTGGAGGATCAATTTACCAAAAAGTTCTTTGATTCCTCAAACAAGGGTAACCTTTCTGGGTTTCCAGATAGATTCAGTGTCCATGACTCTGTCTTTAACAGACAAGAGACGTCTAAAATTGATTACAGCTTGTCGAAACCTTCAGTCACAATCATTCCCTTCGGTAGCCTTATGCATGGAAATTCTAGGTCTTATGACTGCTGCATCGGACGCGATCCCCTTTGCTCGTTTTCACATGCGACCTCTTCAGCTCTGTATGCTGAACCAATGGTGCAGGGATTACACGAAGATATCTCAATTAATATCTTTAAAACCGATTGTTCGACACTCTCTAACGTGGTGGACAAATCACCATCGTTTAATTCAGGGGGCTTCTTTTGTTCTTCCGACCTGGACTGTAATTTCAACAGATGCAAGTCTCACAGGTTGGGGAGCTGTGTGGGGATCTCTGACGGCACAAGGAGTTTGGGAATCTCAGGAGGTGAGATTACCGATCAATATTTTGGAACTCCGTGCAATTTTCAGAGCTCTTCAGTTTTGGCCTCTTCTGAAGAGAGAATCGTTCATTTGTTTTCAGACAGACAATGTCACAACTGTGGCATACATCAATCATCAAGGAGGGACTCACAGTCCTCTGGCTATGAAAGAAGTATCTCGAATTTTGGTTTGGGCGGAATCCAGCTCCTGTCTAATCTCTGCGGTTCATATCCCAGGTGTAGACAATTGGGAAGCGGATTATCTCAGTCGCCAAACGTTGCATCCGGGCGAATGGTCTCTTCACCCAGAGGTATTTCTTCAGATTGTTCAATTGTGGGGGCTCCCAGAGATAGATCTGATGGCCTCTCATCTAAACAAGAAACTTCCCAGGTATCTGTCCAGATCCCGGGATCCTCAGGCGGAGGCAGTGGATGCATTATCACTTCCTTGGAAGTATCATCCTGCTTATATCTTTCCGCCTCTAGTTCTTCTTCCAAGAGTAATCTCCAAGATTCTGAGGGAATGCTCGTTTGTTCTGCTAATAGCTCCGGCATGGCCTCACAGGTTTTGGTATGCGGATCTTGTCCGGATGGCATCTTGCCAGCCATGGACTCTTCCGTTAAGACCAGACCTTCTGTCACAAGGTCCTTTTTTCCATCCGGATCTGAAATCCTTAAATTTAAAGGTATGGAGATTGAACGCTTGATTCTTGGTCATAGAGGTTTCTCTGACTCCGTGATTAATACTATGTTACAGGCTCGTAAATCTGTATCTCGAGAGATATATTATAGAGTCTGGAAGACTTATATTTCATGGTGTCTTTCTCATCATTTTTCTTGGCATTCTTTTAGAATACCGAGAATTTTACAATTTCTTCAGGATGGTTTGGATAAGGGTTTGTCCGCAAGTTCTTTGAAAGGACAAATCTCTGCTCTTTCTGTTCTTTTTCACAGAAAGATTGCTATTCTTCCTGATATTCATTGTTTTGTACAAGCTTTGGTTCGTATAAAACCTGTCATTAAGTCAATTTCTCCTCCTTGGAGTTTGAATTTGGTTCTGGGAGCTCTTCAAGCTCCTCCGTTTGAACCTATGCATTCATTGGACATTAAATTACTTTCTTGGAAAGTTTTGTTCCTTTTGGCCATCTCTTCTGCTAGAAGAGTTTCTGAATTATCTGCTCTTTCGTGTGAGTCTCCTTTTCTGATTTTTCATCAGGATAAGGCGGTGTTGCGAACTTCTTTTGAATTTTTACCTAAAGTTGTGAACTCCAACAACATTAGTAGAGAAATTGTGGTTCCTTCATTATGTCCTAATCCTAAGAATTCTAAGGAGAAATCATTGCATTCTTTGGATGTTGTTAGAGCTTTGAAATATTATGTTGAAGCTACGAAATCTTTCCGTAAGACTTCTAGTCTATTTGTTATCTTTTCCGGTTCTAGGAAAGGCCAGAAAGCTTCTGCCATTTCTTTGGCATCTTGGTTGAAATCTTTAATTCATCTTGCCTATGTTGAGTCGGGTAAAACTCCGCCTCAAAGAATTACAGCTCATTCTACTAGGTCAGTATCTACTTCCTGGGCGTTTAGGAATGAAGCTTCGGTTGACCAGATCTGCAAAGCAGCAACTTGGTCTTCTTTGCATACTTTTACTAAATTCTACCATTTTGATGTATTTTCTTCTTCTGAAGCAGTTTTTGGTAGAAAAGTTCTTCAGGCAGCGGTTTCAGTTTGAATCTTCTGCTTATGTTTTTTGTTAAACTTTATTTTGGGTGTGGATTATTTTCAGCAGGAATTGGCTGTCTTTATTTTATCCCTCCCTCTCTAGTGACTCTTGTGTGGAAAGATCCACATCTTGGGTAGTCATTATCCCATACGTCACTAGCTCATGGACTCTTGTTAATTACATGAAAGAAAACATAATTTATGTAAGAACTTACCTGATAAATTCATTTCTTTCATATTAACAAGAGTCCATGAGGCCCACCCTTTTTTGTGGTGGTTATGATTTTTTTGTATAAAGCACAATTATTCCAATTCCTTATTTTATATGCTTCGCACTTTTTCTTATCACCCCACTTCTTGGCTATTCGTTAAACTGATTTGTGGGTGTGGTGAGGGGTGTATTTATAGGCATTTTAAGGTTTGGGAAACTTTGCCCCTCCTGGTAGGAATGTATATCCCATACGTCACTAGCTCATGGACTCTTGTTAATATGAAAGAAATGAATTTATCAGGTAAGTTCTTACATAAATTATGTTTTTTGGCGCCAAAAGCATTTAGGCGCCAAATAATGTGGGCGTCTTTTTTGGCGCTAAAAAATATGGGCGTCATTTTTGTCTCCACATTATTTAAGTCTCATTATTTATTGCTTCTGGTTGCTAGAAGCTTGTTCTCTGGCATTTTTTTCCCATTCCTGAAACTGTCATTTAAGGAATTTGATCAATTTTGCTTTATATGTTGTTTTTTTCTTTTACATATTGCAAGATGTTCCACGTTGCAACTGAGTCAGAAGTTACTACAGGAAAATCACTGCACAGTGCTGGAGCTACCAAGCTAAGTCTGCTATAAACTTTTGGTATCTGTTTCTCCAGCTGTTATTTGTATTGCATGTCATGTCAAACTTATTAATGCAGATAAAATTTCCTTTAGTACTGTTACATTACCTGTTGCTGTTCCGTCAACATCTAATTTTCAGAGTGTTCCTGATAACATAAGAGATTTTATTTATTTTAAATCCATTAAGAAGGCTATGTCTGTTATTTCTCCTTCTAGTATACATAAAAGTCTTTTAAAACTTCTCTTTTTTTCAGATGAATTTTTAAATGAACATCATCATTCTGATACTGATAATGGTTCTTCTGGTTCAGAGGTTTCTGTCTCAGAGGTTGATGCTGATAAATCTTTGTATTTGTTCAAGATGGAATTTATTCGTTCTTTACTTAAAGAAGTGTTATTTGCATTAGAAATAGAGGATTCTGGTCCTCTTGATACTAAATGTAAACGTTTAAATAAGGTTTTTAAATCTCCTGTAGTTATTCCAGAAGTGTTTTATCTCCCTGATGCTATTTCTGAAGTAATTTCCAGGGAATGGAATAATTTGGGTAATTTATTTACTCCTTCTAGACGTTTAAGCAAATTATATCCTGTGCCATCTGACAGATTAGAGTTTTTTGGGACAAAAATCCCTAAGGTTATGGGGCTGTCTCTACTCCTGCTAATGTACTACTATTCCTATGGCAGATAGTACTTCATTTAAGGATCCTTTAGATAGGAAAATTGAATCCTTTCTAAGAAAAGCTTACTTATGTTCAGGTAATCTTCTTAGACCTGCTATATTTTTAGCGGATGTTGCTGCAGCTTCAACTTTTTGGTTAGAAGCTTTAGCGCAACAAGTAACAGATCATAATTTTATAGCATTATTATTATTCTATAACATGCTAATAATTTTGTTGGTGATACCATCTTTTGATATCATTAGAGTTGATGTCAGGTATATGTCTCTAGCTATTTTAGCTAGAAAAGCTTTATGGATTAAACTTGGAATGCTGACATGTCTTCTAAGTCAACTTTGCTTTCCCTTTCTTTCCAGGGTAAATATTCATTTCGTTCCTTTCCTCACAACAAGGAACAAAAGCCTGATCCTTCATCCTCAGGAGCGGTATCAGTTTGGAAACTATTTCCAGTTTGGAATATATCCGAGCCTTATAGAAACCTATAGCCAGCTCCTAAGTACCTATGAAGGTGCGGCCCTTATTCCAGCTCAGCTGGTATGGGGCAGATTACGTTTTCTTCAAAGAAATTTGGATCAATTCCGTTCTTAATCTCTGGTTTCAGAAACATTGTTTCAGAAAGGTACAGAATTGGCTTCAAGTTAAGGCCTCCTGCTAAGAGATTCTTTTCTTTCCCGTGTCCCAGTTAACACAGCAAGGCTCAGCATTTCTGAAATGTGTTTCAGATCTAGAGTTGGCTGGAGTATTTATGCCAGTTCCAGTTCTGGAACAGGGGCTGGGGTTTTATTTTATCTCTTCATTGTACCAAAGAAGGTCAATTCCTTCAGACCAGTTCTGGATCTATCATTATTGAATCGTTATGTTAGGATACCAACATTCAAGATGGTTACTGTAGGTCTATCCTGCCTTTTGTTTAGCAAGGGCATTATATGTCTACAATAGATTTACAGGATGTGTATCTGCATATTCCGATTCATCCAGATCACTTTTAGTGTCTGAGATTCTCTTTTTAGACAAGCATTACCAGTTTTGTGGCTCTACCGTTTGGCCTAGCCTCAGTTCCAAGAATTTTTTTCAAAGGTTCTCGGTGCCCTTCTTTCTGTAATCAGAGAATAGGGTTTTGGTATTTCCTTATTTGGACGATATCTTGGTACTTGCTCAGTCTTCTCATTTTCGTAGAATCTCATACGAATCGACTTGTGTTGTTTCTTCAAGTTCATGGTTGGAGGATCAATTTACCAATCAGTTCATTGATTCCTCAGACAAGGGTAACCTTTTTAGGTTTCTAGATAAATTCAGTGTCTATGACTCTGTCCTTGTCAGACAAGAGAAGTTTAACATTGATATCAGCTTGTCAAAACCTTCAGTCACAATCATTCCCTTTGGTAGCCTTATGCATGGAAATGTTGGGTCTTAGGACTGCCGCATCAGATGCGATCTCCTTTGCTCGTTTTCACATGCGACCTCTTCAGCTCTGTATGCTGAACCAATGGTGCAGGGATTACTCAAAGATATCTCAATTAATATCTTTAAACCGATTTTACGACACTCTCTGACATGGTGGACAGATCACCATCGTTTAGTTCAGGGGGCTTCTTTGTTCTTCCGACCTGGACTATAATCTCAACAGATGCTAGTTTTACAGGTTGGGGAGCTGTGTGGGGGTATCTGACGGCACAAGGGGTTTGGGAATCTCAGGAGGTGAGATTTCCGATCAATATTTTGGAACTCCGTGCAATTTTCAGAGCTCTTCAGTCTTGGCCTCTTCCGAAGAGAGAGTTGTTCATTTGTTTTCAGATAAGACAATGTCACAACTGTGGCATACATCAATCATCAAGGACTCACAGTCCTCTGGCTATGAAAGAAGTATCTCGAATTTTGGTTTGGGCGGAATCCAGCTCCTGTCTAATCTCTGCGGTTTATATCCCAGGTATGGACAATTGGAAAGCGGATTATCTCAGTCGCCAAACGTTGCATCCGGGCGAATGGTCTCTTCACCCAGAGGTATTTCTTCAGATTGTTCAAATGGGGGAACTTCCAGAAATAGATCTGATGGCTTCTCATCTAAACAAGAAACTTCCCAGGTATCTGTCCAGATCCCGGGATCCTCAGGCGGAGGCAGTGGATGCATTTTCACTTCCTTGGAAGTATCATCCTGCCTATATCTTTCCGCCTCTAGTTCTTCTTCCAAGAGTAATCTCCAAGATTCTGAAGGAATGCTCGTTTGTTCTGCTGGTAGCTCCGGCATGGCCTCACAGGTTTTGGTATGCGGATCTTGTCCGGATGGCCTCTTGCCAACCGTGGACTCTTCCGTTAAGACCAGACCTTTTGTCTCAAGGTCCTTTTTTCCATCAGGATCTGAAATCCTTAAATTTAAAGGTATGGAGATTGAACGCTTGATTCTTGGTCAAAGAGGTTTCTCTGACTCTGTGATTAATACTATGTTACAGGCTCGTAAATCTGTATCCAGAGAGATATATTATAGAGTCTGGAAGACTTATATTTCTTGGTGTCTTTCTCATCATTTTTCTTGGCATTCTTTTAGAATACCGAGAATATTACAATTTCTTCAGGATGGTTTAGATAAGGGTTTGTCCGCAAGTTCCTTGAAAGGTCAAATCTCTGCTCTTTCTGTTCTTTTTCACAGAAAGATTGCTATTCTTCCTGATATTCATTGTTTTGTACAAGCTTTGGTTCGTATAAAGCCTGTCATTAAGTCAATTTCTCCTCCTTGGAGTTTGAATTTGGTTCTGGGGGCTCTTCAAGCTCCTCCATTTGAACCTATGCATTCATTGGATATTAAATTACTTTCTTGGAAAGTTTTGTTCCTTTTGGCCATCTCTTCTGCCAGAAGAGTTTCTGAATTATCTGCTCTTTCTTGTGAGTCTCTTTTTCTGATTTTTCATCAGGATAAGGCGGTGTTGCGAACTTCTTTTGAATTTTTACCTAAGTTGTGAATTCCAACAACATTAGTAGAGACATTGTGGTTCTTTCATTATGTCCTAATCCTAAGAATTCTAAGGAGAAATCGTTGCATTCTTTGGATGTTATTAGAGCTTTGAAATATTATGTTGAAGCTACTAAGTCTTTCCGAAAGACTTCTGGTTTATTTGTTATCTTTTCCGGTTTTAGAAAGGCCAGAAAACTTCTGCCATTTCTTTGGCATCTTGGTTGAAATCTTTATTTCATCTTGCCTATATTGAGTTGGGTAAGACTCCGCCTCATAGGATTACAGCTCATTCTACTAGGTCAGTTTCTACTTCCTGGGCGTTTAGGAATGAAGCTTCGGTTGATCAGATTTGCAAAGTGGCAACTTGGTTCTCTTTGCATACTTTTACCAAATTCTACCATTTTGTTGTATTTTCTTCTTCTGAAGCAGTTTTTGGTAGAAAAGTACTTCAGGCAGCGGTTTCAGTTTGAATCTTCTGCTTATGTTTTTCATTAAACTTTATTTTGGGTGTGGATTATTTTCAGCAGGAATTGGCTGTCTTTATTTTATCCCTCCCTCTCTAGTGACTCTTGTGTGGAAAGATCCACATCTTGGGTAGTCATTATCCCATACGTCACTAGCTCATGGACTCTTGCTAATTACATGAAAGAAAACATAATTTATGTAAGAACTTACCTGATAAATTCATTTCTTTCATATTAGCAAGAGTCCATGAGGCCCGCCCTTTTTTGTGGTGGTTATGATTTTTTTGTATAAAGCACAATTATTCCAATTCCTTATTTTATATGCTTTCGCACTTTTTTCTTATCACCCCACTTCTTGGCTATTCGTTAAACTGAATTGTGGGTGTGGTGAGGGGTGTATTTATAGGCGTTTTGAGGTTTGGGAAACTTTGCCCCTCCTGGTAGGAATGTGTGTCCCATACGTCACTAGCTCATGGACTCTTGCTAATATGAAAGAAATGAATTTATCAGGTAAGTTCTTACATAAATTATGTTATTTAAAGATACTACACTCAAGATCTCACCCCATTGGGTCAAAATGATCACAAGAACGGTGATCAAACATCCCAGAACCACACGGGGGGACCTATTGAATGACCTGCAGAGAGCTGGGACCAACGTAACAAAGGCTACCATCAGTTATACACTACGCCGCCAGGGACTCAGATCCTGCAGTGCCAGAAGTGCCCCCCTGCTTAACCCAGTACATTTCCGGGCCCGTCTGAAGTATTCTAGAGAGCATTTGGATGATCCAGAAGCAGATTGGGAGAATGTCATATGCAATATATTTATACTCCTCACTCACTCCAAAATGTTGATCTACAAATATTTACAAATTATAGCTTGATGCCACTTATTTGACTCAGAGAATAATAATGCGAATATGTAATCTCAGTATTGCACTGCATATAACAGCGTATAGCTGCCTTCAAATCACCAATCACTTTATAAGACACCAACAATCATCTGATGTATACCGTAATAAAGTTCACTTACTTAAAGTTTTGGATCGGATCACGCTGGATTTTCAAGTGCTGGCTCCTCGCTGTGCAAACAATCCCCGTTCCGTGTCTCGTTCTTTATCCCAACTTCCGAGCACTACAGATAGTGTCAAATATATCCAGATTCCTGGCCTTTCATGTGGTTTCAAGCTGCGCCCATATTATGGATATACTCAGAGTGTGCCCTGTAGGTACCTTAATGAACGTACAAATACCAAGCAGAGAAAAACCCAGACCGGCACAACTGAATAAGTATAAAATCAAGCTTTTTTATTATCCACAATATATTAAAAGATGGTTAGCACACCAAGAAAAAACGGCAGTCTTACCAAACAGTAGAGTGCTCAGTTTAAAATGTAACGGCTACAACCTGGGCCCGATGACGTCACTGACGCATTTCAGGTGTTAACCCGTAGTCATGACACCTGAAACACGTCAGTGACGTCATCGGCCCAGCTTGCAGCCGTTACATTTTAAACTGAGCACTCTACTGTTTGGTAAGACTGCCGTTTTTTCTTGGTGTGCTAACCATCTTTTAATATATTGTGGATTATAAAGAAGCTTGATTTTATACTCATTCAGTTGTGCCGGTCTGGGTTTTTCTCTTCTTGGTATTTAGAATGTCATATGGTCAGATGAAACCAAAGTAGAACTGTTTGGTAGAAACACAACTCGTCGTGTTTGGAGGAGAGAGAATGCTGAGTTGCAACCAAAGAACACCATACCTACTGTGAAGCATGGGGGTGGCAACATCATGCTTTGGGGCTGTTTCTCTGCAAAGGGAACAGGACAACTGATCCATGTACATGAAAGAATGAATGGGGCCATGTATCGTGATATTTTGAGTGCAAACCTCCTTCCATCAGCAAGGGCATTGAAGATGAAACGTGGCTGGGTCTTTCAGCATGACAATGATCCCAAACACACCGCCCGGGCAATGAAGGAGTGGCTTCATAAGAAGCATTTCAAGGTCCTGGAGTGGCCTAGCCAGTCTCCAGATCTCAACCCCATAGAAAACCTTTGGAGGGAGTTGAAAGTCTGTGTTGCCCAGCGACAGCCCCAAAACATCACTGCTCTAGAGGAGATCTGCATGTAGGAATGGGCCAACATACCAGCAACAGTGTGTAACAACCTTGTGAAGACTTACAGAAAACGTTTGACCTCTGTCATTGCCAACAAAGGATATATAACAAAGTATTGAGATGAACTTTTGATATTGACCAAACACTTATTTTCCACCATAATTTCCAAATAAATTCTTTCCAAATCAGACAATGTGATTGTCTGGATTTGTTTCCACATTTTGTCTCTCACAGTTGAGGTATACCTATGATGACAATTACAGGCCTCTCTCATCTTCTTAAGTGGGAGAACTTGCAAAATTGGTGGCTGACTAAATACTTTTTTGCCCCACTGTAAATGTACCAACCCCAGTTTATATAACCATATAAAAATAGATGCATTTACCAACACCTCAGTCTCAGTGTTAACAAATCTCCACTGGGCTGGCAGTTAAAGTTCAGAGGGTTTTTTTTATAAAAAAAAAAGTAATAAGAATATATAATTTTCCAGTGTACATAGGGAGTTCCTTAGACAACACTTGCAGATGTATGAAATTACCCCTGGCATATTTATACCATAATACTGTCAGCAAACAAGAAAACTAATAATTATTTTATTCCTTTAAGAAGCAGTAAGTAAGAGTTGCTGTCATTGAATCCCTGACAAACTGTTCTTATTTTCTAGAAAACTCACATAAATAATTGAAACAAACTGTAAATTTTACAAAGATCTTACGGAGACGTTGCTATTTATTTACCCATCAGAACACTTTCTGTTTTGTAGAATATCAAACAGTTATGTGCCAGAATATAAGTTAACTCTTTTGATCATCGCCTCAGAAGCAATGTGAAAATAATATAATTTAGTCATCTAGATTTCTAGTATCCGGTTTTTGATCAGGGAATCGCTGCTTATTTTGCTAAAAAGTTCTGTTTGTCTGTCTGCCTATAAAAGTCACCAAGAAGAAAGAAGTATGTGTACAATGTGCTGGAATTTATTATAAATACATCTGCACAATATTTAAACACAAAGAGTTAACCTGTTGGATAAAATACCATAATGCAGCCCTGTAAACTGTAGGGACATTAAACTTGAACTTAAAATACCCTTAAATTATAACATTTTTGCTAATAAAAATATACTTATATATGTAATATACTTTCATTATTTATTTTGCCTGTTTTACCTAGAATTGAATAGCACTGTTAGTCTTAGATGTTGCATATACATCTATTAGTTTTAATGTATAAATTAAATACAAATTGTATCACCAAAGCAGTAAACTGAAAATAAATTACTTCCTTTTAATGTTTGCTTTTCTGGAATTTCTGGAGTATATGCTAATCAAAATTACATTTTCATGATTCAGATAGGGCAGCAATTTTAAGCAACTTTCTAATTTACTCCTACTATCAACTTTTCTATTATCTAATTTGCTTTATTCTATTGGTACCCTTTGTTGAAAAAGCCGCAATGTGCTACTGGGAGCTATCTGAATGCATTGGGAGAGCCAATAATATGAGGCATATACATATGCAGAATGCTGAATCATGCAAGAAAACAAATACAGGTAGCCCTCAGTTTACACCGGGGTTAGGTTCCAGAAGGAATGGTTGTAAATTGAAACTGTTGTAAATTGAAACCCAATTAATAATGTAAGTCAATGGGAAGTGAGGGAGATAGGTTCCAGGCCCCTCTCAAAATTGGCATAAGTAACACCTAATACATTATTTTTAAAGCTTTGAAATGAAGACTTGAAATGCTAAACAGCATTATAAACCTAATAAAATAATCACACAACACAGAATATATAATTAAAGTAAGTTAAATGAACAAAAACATTTGCTAAACAGCATTATAAACCTAATAAAATAATCACACAACACAGACTTCACTTGCATTTTTCTGCAAACAGTTCTTTCTATGCATTCCAATTTGGACTGATTTATAGATAGGAAGATGTTGTTCCTTTGAAATCTGCTCGATAGCTCAGGTCTGGTTAAACTGATTAATTACAGCTTGCTTGGCTTTGCTGCAACACAAGCGGACAGCTCCACCTACTGGCTATTTTAATAAATGTACTGCTTCTCAATGCTTTTCAATAGCAGTCACATGACTGGAAAAAAGGTTGTTATTCTGAAACTGTGTAATTTGGACCGTTGTAAAATGAGGCTCATCTGTATTGGGTTTTATGTCAAACTCATTTGTCTTTGATGGGGAATCTATGGACAGAAAAGTGAACATATCTTCCAACCTATGACTACACTGCAGGACCTGGTATCTTATCATTCATGATGACACATTTCTCATGTCACACATAGAATTATGGGTATAGCTTGTGTTTTTAAATACATAAGTAAAATACGATTTGCCCTTTTAATCTGTAGACACGTCTAATCCTTTTACACAGGATGCAGTTTTAATGTATCCAACATCATTTTGTGCTCCACTCTACGATTTTTCTTTGATAAATTACACATCAAGAAAACTTTCAGTAAGAAAGGTAAATGCTTATAAATACATCAGAAATTGTTTATGTTATTTGCTGTAACAGAAGTGTGCAATTTATCGACATGATTCACAGCTTATCAGACTCATTCCCACACACAGGCATTTGCCATAATTTATTAATGATCTACTGAAAGTCCATGTTCAGTTTTATTTGCAAATCAATTATTTATTTTATTATAATATTATCATTTTTTTATTTGGTTTGTAAAAAATATTTGAGCTGGCAATTCAGGTTAATTTTGAAAAATTGACTTCAAATGCATTTGTATTAGAAATCAGACTATAGATTGCTGTGATTTTCATGTCCTATAACTTTATAATAGAATGAACTTCAGAGCTAAGTTATTTCAGAATAGTCTAATTCATTAGATTTTTGATACATCATTGGTGTTTATGATCCTACATTACATAAATCAGTGTCTCTCCTCATAACCATGCTGTAAACTTAAAGGGGACGATTTATTAATGTGTGGGTAGACGGATCATGTCCGCCCCACCGTCGGCATTTGTCATTGCACAAGCATTTCGTGTGAAATGCTTGTACAATGCCATCCCCTGCACATTCGCGGCCAATCGTCAATCATCCCAATCAGCTGTCTGCGACCTCAGAGGTGGCGGATGAGTTGGGAACCAGAAACTAGAATGGGGTGTCAATCATCCTGATTGTATCCAATTGGGATGATTACAGTTCGCCACCTCAAAGGTCTTAAGACTGCTGCTTCTTAACTTAAGTTTCCGGTGAGCCTGAAGTCTCGTGTGGAAACAGCAGCATACGCTGCTTCGTAAATCGGCCCCAAAGAGTCTTGGTACTGAAGGCTGAACCACTCTCAGCATTACAGACTGGCACAAGCACAGTTTTGCAGAGGATTCTAGGTGTGCTATGGAACAGCCAAGCCTTCAAAGATGTCAACAGCCTTGTATGTGTAAGTTAAATCCTTTTTAAAGGGACACCGAACCCAATTTTTTTCTTTCATGATTCAGATAGAGCATGACATTTTAATCAACTTTCTAATTTATTCATATTATCCGTTTTTCTTCGTTCTCTTGCTATCTTTAATTTAAAAGCAGGAATGTAAATCTTAGCAGCCAGCCCATTTTAGGTTCAGCACCAAGGATAGCGCTTGCTTATTGGAGGCTGACATTTACCCACCGATGAGCAAGTATAACCCAGGTTCTCAACCAAAAATGGGTCGGCTCCTATGCATCACATTCTTGCTTTTTAAAAAGATAGCAAGAGAATGAAGAAAATAGGAGTAAGATAGAAAGTTGCTTAAAACTGCATCTAAATCATGTGAGAGAAAAAAATTGGGTTTAGTGTCCCTTTAAGGAGGCGAGTACTCAACCTAGAAGCAGAAGTAACTTGTAGTCTTAAATCAGCAGTGTAGTGAATTTAAAGGGCCATTTTATTAAAAAAAAAAGTAGATGCTCTAATTCATACACTTGCAACCCTGCAAATCTATATGTTTATAAATACATAGTTAATGTACTAACCTAAGGCTGCATAGAACTATTAGAGCATGCATTTTATTGTTAGTATGGCCCTTGAAGGCAGGTACTTAAAGGGATAGGAAAATCAAAAATAAACTTGCATGATTCGGATAAAGTAGGTAATTTGAAGACACTTTTAAATTCACTTCTTTATTTAAATGTGCTTCATTCTCTTGGCATCCCTTTGTTAAAAATAAATATGCACATATCCTACACTAGTGGGAGCTAGTTGCTGACTGGTGCCTGCACACATTTGTCTCTTGTGATTGGCTGACTATGTAGGTTTATCTAGCCAGGGCCGCCACTAGAAATTTTGGGGCCCCTGACTCAACCATTGATCAGGGACCCCCCCCCCCCTCCTTTGACATGTGCAATTTTTGCCCAAGTGACTAAAACGTATATGCACTTTATTCTTAATTGTCTATTTAAACTTGGAAATGTTGTAAAGGTAGTAACATACAAACACACAGACAAACTCATACACTGAAACACACAAACACACTCACACATAAGGATTCACATATAGACACTCTAGCAGACACGCAAAGAAACACACACAGACACAGACACTCAAACACTAAGCACTTGTTTACATTGACCTGACAAGTAATGAGGTAAACTACAGTTTTGTAAAAAAAAAAGGAGATTTAGAAAACAAAATATGGAGTTCTGATTATCTTTTTGTAAAGGAAGATGACAACTAAATTATGACAACAGCATGCAGTGGCTAAAAGGAAGGGCCCTGAACTGCCTAAATAATAATATAAAGGATACATGGTGGATTGGTTACTTCCAGAAAGGTCTTGTTAGTCTCAAAGTCTGTAGAAAGATGTGAATAATTAGTAGTAAGGTCAAAATGTCCTACAGACAATGGACACACACACACACAAACTCAAACTTGCACATACACCCAAGGAAACACAGACAGAGACAGCCTCAGAAAAAACACAAAGACATACACACACAGAGACAACCACATAAAAAACACAGAAAGACATACATACACACACACTCTCTCACTGAGACATTCACAGAAAACACACAAAGACATCCACACACCCACACAGAGACACCCACATAAAACACACACCCTCCCCTCACAGAGACATCCACAGAAAACACACAAAGACAAACACACACCCACCCTCACAGAGACACCCACAGAAAAAGCTCAAAGACATATGCACACACCCTCACAGACATCCACAGAAAATGCACAAAGACATACACACCCACCGTCACAGAGAGACCCACAGATAAAAAATACATACACACTCATAGAGACACAAACCAAAGCACAAAGACATAAACACAGACACCCACAGAAACACTCACAGGAGGAAACATTTATGCACCTTGCATCCCCTAAATCAACAGTGTGTGACATGCATGATAAATATTTTTTTAGAAATTAAGAGATCACTTTTTAAAGAATCATATTTGTAAATGTGCAAACAAAAATAATTCTGTGAATGCAAAATTGTACATTAATGAGCTGGGTAGATGGCTAGATGAAGAAAAGTACCTTTAAAAGGTTGACATATGTTTGTTTGTTTGTTTTTTCCCCATTTTCCCCAACCAAGAGCACAACTTCAAATATAGTGTACAAATTTTCCCAGCTGTCAGCTGTACTTATGGATTTTGAAAATGCTGTACTCTATATGGTCTTGGTGGGACCATAAGCTGTGGTACTCATACCATTAGATCTGGTTAAATGCTTAAATGGATTTAGGCTTGTTGGTATGTATTTCAAAATTAAGTCAGCTGTAGTATAAACTGAACAGTTTTAAGTTAACCTGTCTCATTTCAAACACTGAGCAATCTTAGTCTGAGAGTATAAAATTTTATGCAGATGTAAAAATCTTAGATAAAATGCCTCCTTGCATCTGGAAAGTCCTTGCATAAAGGGGCAGTAAACTGGAATTTTATATATATATATATATATATATATATATATAAAGGGCATCTACCATTTGTGTATTGAGGAGGAAACATTTCTGCATGGTTTTAAATATAGAATTTCTACAGCATTGTCAAATAATCATAAATACTCTGCTGCTAAAAAAATGTGTTTTTATGGACCCCTAGCCCCACCAAACAACTACTACCACACTGAAGTTACAATCCAAAATTGCACAAAGAAATAAAAAACATTTGCTAAGTAAGTCCTACCTCCTCTGCAAATGAAAGTGATCTGCCCTCTGACTCAGGCACACACTGTACAAAATGCCAAGTCTGTCTCACACTGCACATAGTGGTTTAGTGCACACTAAGAAATCCTCTCAAATGTTAATACTTTACTCCTTGTAATAACATTTCCCATGCTCAATTAGCACTCTACTGTAGTACCCACTGGTGGCTGCCCAAATTTAAAAAAAAAAAAAATTAAGTTCTTGCCTCATGGGGCCCCCCTGGCTCATTGGGCCCCTGACAGGAGTCACCCCTGTCACCCCCTGATGGCGGACCATAATCTAACTGACAGTAGTGCAATTCTGTTCCTTCAGCAAAGATAACAAGAGAATAAGGCAAATTTGATAATAGCAGTAAATTGGAAAGTTGTTTAAAATTGTATGTTCTGTCCAAATCATGAAAGAAAATGTTGGGGTTTCCTTTCCCTTTAATTAAAAATGAGGAGACCAATGTTATGGAAGTGGGAAGGTGAAGGATGATTCAAATGTGGTGCACAGTCAATAAAAGTTTTAGCTTTTTTTATAACCGTTTGTTAGAACCCCCAGTATAGGACTTTGCTGTATGACTGCAAAATTACAGACTGAGTCCCACTCAGCATTGCAGACTGAGTCAAGCTGGGTGATCACAGACTCAGCTTTAAAGACTGATGAATTCAAATTCAACATCATAGACTGAGGCTTAGCATAGCAGGGGGGGAGCCAGACTCAGCTTTATAGACTGATGAATTCAAATTCAACATCATAGACTGAGGCTTAGCATTACAGGGGGAGCCAGACTCAGCTTTATAGACTGATGAATTCAAATTCAACATCATAGACTGAGGCTTAGCATTACAGGGGGAGCCAGACTCAGCTTTATAGACTGATGAATTCAAATTCAACATCATAGACTGAGGCTTAGCATAGCAGGGGGAACCAGACTCAGCTTTATAGACTGATGAATTCAAATTCAACATCATAGACTGAGGCTTAGCATTACAGGGGGAGCCAGACTCAGCTTTATAGACTGATTAATTTAAATTCAACATCATAGACTGAGGCTTAGCATAGCAGGGGGAGTTAGACTCAGCCTATAGACTGATCCAGGCTCAACATCACAGACTGAGGCTTAGCATAGCAGGGTGATTAAAGACTCATAAACACAGCCTCAGACTCAGCTTTATATACTGTAAGGTTCAAAACCAAAGATTGAGGCTTAGCATAGCAGGATTCAGCCAAACTCAGTTTTATAGGCTGATCCAGGCTCAACATCACAGACTGAGGCTTAGCATAGCAGGGGGAACCAGACTCAGCTTTATAGACTAATCCAGGCTCAACATCACAGACTGAGGCTTATCATAGCAGGGGGAAACAGACTCAGCTTTATAGACTAATCCAGGCTCAACATCACAGACTGAGACTTAGCATAGCAGGGTGATCAAAGACTCATAAACACAGCCTCAGACTCAGCTTTATATACTGTAAGGTTCAAAAGCAAAGATTGAGGCTTAGCATAGCAGGGGGAGTTAGACCCAGCTTTATAGACTGATCCAGGCTCAACATCACAGACTGGGGCTTAGCATAGCAGGGGGAACCAGACTCAGCTTTATAGACTGATCCAGGCTCAACATCACAGACTGAGGCTTAGCATAGCAGGGGGAACCAGACTCAGCTTTATAGACTGATCCAGGCTCAACATCACAGACTAAGGCTTAGCATAGCAGGGGGAACCAGACTCAGCTTTATAGACTGATCCAGGCTCAACATCACAGACTGAGGCTTAGCATAGCAGGGGTAACCAGACTCAACTTTATAGACTGATTCAGGCTTAATGTCATAGACTAAGGTTTAGCATAGCATGGGAGGACAGACTTAGTTTTATGGACTGATACAGGCTCAACATCACAGACTTAAATGTAGCATAGCAGGGGGAACCAGACTGATCACAGTTAAACAAGGCAAAGTGAACAAAATTTTACTTTGTAAACATAAGCCAGCTTAAAGGGACAGTTCACCCCAAAATGTTCTCCTTTACTCCTATTTCAGTTTCTGAAATAGCTGATTTAGTCTGTGGTTTAGCCACATATACTGAAAGTTTTGGTACTGGAGTATATGCTATTGACAAGCCTATGTAAGCACAGCCAGCAGAAGAAATTACACTCTCAGTGGGATGTAGGATAGTTAAGTAATAAAATGATAATGTTCCATTGTTCTCTCTATTTATTGAGCATTGGTGTTCCAGACAAATATAAGGTTAGGAAGCAAGTGTGTGTACACAACGTTATAACATAATGAGATCTGATATTACCTTTAAAGGGACAGTGTACACCAATTTTCATATAACTGCATGTAATAGACACTACTGTAAAGAATAATATGCAAAGATACCGACATGTAAATCCAGTATAACACTGTTTAAAAACTTAGAAGTTTTCAGTTTAGCTCTGTTTAAAAGGTTACTTGAACACCCACTGCAAGTGGGAAATAAAAGACACTCACCCTTCCTTTGCATATGAAAATACTCTTTACACAAACAAGAGCAAGCTGGAGGAGGTATACCTCGGTATTCTCCTAAAACATTTGGGCTTGGTTAGGAGTCTGAAAATCAGAGCAATAATATATTTAAAAATAAACAAAACTATATAAAAAAAAATCTGTATGGGCTATATAAATGGATTATCTAACTAGTGTATAATGTCCCTTTAAGTTCAACCCATTGTAATTGGCTGTGGTTTCAAAGCACAAACCAGCTACTTCATATACACAAATAAACCTGAAAATGCAATTTCTCAACTATTTTATACTTTGCAGCTGGTAATTTAAAATACAGTAATGGGAAAACAATCTTACAGTGTACTGTCCGTTTAACATCCCAGTTTGAACAAGACTTGGCTTTGTTGACTGAGACAGATTTGGCTTTGCAGTTTGAACAAAGGTTTATCATCGAAAAGTGAACAAAATAAGATTTTGCAAACTGAGCTAGGCTCAACATTGCAGATTGAGCAAGACTAAGGGGCATATTTATTAAGCTCTGTATGGCTCGCCAGACCGCTGCTCCATAAATTGTCCACCTGCTCCGAGGCAACGGACAGAAATCAACCCGATCGAATACGATCGGGTTGATTGAAAACCCCTGTTAGCAGCCGGTTGACCGTGAATCTGCGGGGGGCGGCATTGCACCAGCAGTTCACAAGAACTGATGGTGCAATGATAAATGCCGACAGCATATGCTGTTGGCATTTATCGATATGCGGCGGACATGATAAGCTACTTCGTATCATGTCCGCTCGCACATTGATAAATATGCCCCAATGTTTTCAGACTGAACTCAGCTTGTCAACAAACTGATAATAAATTGGCTTTGTGGAGTAAACCAGGCCCAACACTTAACTATAAATGCAATTACAGCTTAACGCAGATTCTATTTTGCAGACCAGGTTCAACAATGCAGCCTGAACAAGACTTAGATTTTCCAGAATGAAACAACCTAAGTTGTCAACAGAGAGTTATCAAGATTCGACTTTGCAAACAAAAGCAGGCTCAACATCACAGACTGAACAGGACTTTGCTTTACAGACCAAGGGCCCGATTCTAAAAAGGTCTCTGGGCTGGTGAGATTCTATACGAATGCTTGCCAGTCCTTCTATTTCCCTGGTAGAACTATATAAAGCCGCTTTTTACCCTGACAAAATGGTGTCTTACTAAGGGGTGTGCACTGCATTTTTGTATGGGGAGGAGATGCAGACATTACAAAAGTGCACAATGAAAATCATAATTTAAGATTCATATAAAAAGAATAATTGAACCATTCTCCGCCAATAAGCAAGCGTAACTCAGGTTCTGATCCAAGAATGGGCCAGCAACTAAGATTTACATTCCATATTTTTAAATAAAGATAGCAAGAGAATGAAGAAAAATTGATAATAGGAATACATTAGAAAGTTGCTTAAACTTGCTGCTCTATTTAAATCATGAAAGATTTGGTTTTGTAAAATGGGCTGAACATGGGTGTTCCATGGACGTGTATGAAATTGTCTCTCAAATCCCAGCGTAATTTTGTAAACATTTTCGCCCTACAGTTCTCGCAAATTAAAAGATGGCAAACCTTTATCAAATTACTCTGAAAGGAAAACCTATGCATCCAAAAGTAACAGCACAGTGCACTGAAAACAGCGTAACTTGATTTGTATTTCGCATAATATTAAAGTTTAAACATACGCTGGATTCTATTTGTGTACTTCATTTTCCATTGCAAACTTTTACATAGCAGAAAGCTCTAATTATTTATATGGGAGACATCTTACCACTTGCAGCGACAGACCCTTTTTTTAAAAAGAATTCCATAAGGGTTACCCCTGCGAGTGTTGGAGTGCAAAAACAAGTTTAGACTGGCAACTTTTTAGAATTGGCCCCTATTGAGGATTAGCACTGAGGATTTAACACAATTTGACTTTGATGACTAAAGCAGGTTCAGTATTTTAGACTGAACCGGAATAAGCTTTTTAGACTGAATGAGGCAACACATAGGGGTCGATGATATAAACTTTGCCAGGTGGGACCTAGTTTTTCTCACAGACTCTCGCAGGGCTGAATGGTGGAATGATCGTAAAAAAGGGACAGTCCCTGCGAGTTGCGAGTTGCGAGATGGCTCCTATTGAAAGTAATAGATCTCGTTGGATAGGGACACCACTCCTTAGAAAACTGTGAGATCTGCAGTACAAAAATCTTTATAGAATTACGCTAGGATTAGAGAGAAATTTTCATATACGCCCATGGAACGCCCATGAATTACACTTTGCAATTTGTATTTATAAATAGTAATTTCTGTGTGATTTTTGCACATCCAGTGCATTAAAATTACAATTTACACTGTGCATATTTAATACAATTTATTCCTATATAAATTACATACAGATTTTAAGTTTTTGTTAAAATACGATTTTTGGTGAAGACTTTTGTTACGATTGTTGATGCAACTTAAAAATACAATTTTGTCCTGCTTATTTTTGTGTCAATGGTTCAAATATTTGTTTTGTATGATGTTTACAATACAAATTTTATTGTGCATTTTTTATATGAAAATGCAGTATACGCCCCTTCACGAGACACCCTGTTTTCAGGGTAAAAAGTGGCTTTAGATCATTCCACCAGGGAAATAGGACTGGCGAGCATTCTTTTATAATCTCGCCAGCCCAGAGAGCTTTCAATCATCAAGCCAATAGTGAGCAAAATTTTGACTTTTGCAGAGTCAATCAGGTTTAACATTGCAGAATAACGCAAATTCCTTTTTTCAGGTTGACTCAGCTTTGCAGGATAAAGCAGTCTTAGGGGTAGATTTATCATAGTGCGAGCGGACATGATACAATGTAGCGCATCATGTCCTCTGCACATCGATAAATGCCGACAGTGTATAAACTGCTGGTGCAATGCCGCCCCCTGCAGATTCGCGGCAGGGGGTGTCAAGTTAGAGCAAGGGGACAAGTTATAGAGCAGTGGTCTTTTTATTATAAGCTCAACCAGACGTCATTTCAAACTGAAGAACCCATATAATTAACCGGACAAAATGTCAAATACTTAACCAGATTTACCATCGTGAGTTTAATCAGGCCCAACATCACAGAGAACCAGACTGAGTAACTAAAACACAGGAAAACAATGAACTATAATTATGAAAACCTAAACACCCAGTAAGTCTTAAATCGTTCTTCCTGTCACTCACATTATGGACAAATTAATCTCTCCATCTGCAGATTAAATCTAATTTATCTTCTCCGCAAAAGATGTTTCACCTTCAAGAAATGGCTATCAGTATTTTAATCAAGTTGTGTGCTTGATTCCTTTCTCTCCAAGACAACAAATTAAATTGTATTCTCTGTTGATTTGGCTTGAGAAATAAAACTAGAACACTGTGTCAGGCAGCTGCAAAAAATAAAAACAATATTAAAACTTCTACCATTCCAAAAAATGTGTAATTTTCACATATTAATCTAGATATTGATTCATTATGTTGTATTAAGCTCAGAAGCCACACAGACATTATTTGGATATACAGGGAGTGCAGAATTATTAGGCAAGTTGTATTTTTGAGGATTAATTTTATTATTGAACAACAACCATGTTCTCAATGAACCCAAAAAACTCATTAATATCAAAGCTGAATAGTTTTGGAAGTAGTTTTTAGTTTGTTTTTAGTTATAGCTATTTTAGGGGGATATCTGTGTGTGCAGGTGACTATTACTGTGCATAATTATTAGGCAACTTAACAAAAAACAAATATATACCCATTTCAATTATTTATTTTTACCAGTGAAACCAATATAACATCTCAACATTCACAAATATACATTTCTGACATTCAAAAACAAAACAAAAACAAATCAGTGACCAATATAGCCACCTTTCTTTGCAAGGACACTCAAAAGCCTGCCATCCATGGATTCTGTCAGTGTTTTGATCTGTTCACCATCAAAATTGCGTGCAGCAGCAACCACAGCCTCCCAGACACTGTTCAGAGAGGTGTACTGTTTTCCCTCCTTGTAAATCTCACATTTGATGATGGACCACAGGTTCTCAATGGGGTTCACATCAGGTGAACAAGGAGGCCATGTCATTAGATTTTCTTCTTTTATACCATTTCTTGCCAGCCACGCTGTGGAGTACTTGGACGCGTGTGATGGAGCATTGTCCTGCATGAAAATCATGTTTTTCTTGAAGGATGCAGACTTCTTCCTGTACCACTGCTTGAAGAAGGTGTCTTCCAGAAACTGCCAGTAGGACTGGGAGTTGAGCTTGACTCCATCCTCAACCCGAAAAGGCCCCACAAGCTCATCTTTGATGATACCAGCCCAAACCAGTACTCCACCTCCACCTTGCTGGCGTCTGAGTCGGACTGGTGGTCGTCTTTCAGCCTTTCTTACCTTGGCCATGTCTCTGAGTATTGCACACCTTGTGCTTTTGGGCACTCCAGTGATGTTGCAGCTCTGAAATGTGGCCAAACTGGTGGCAAGTGGCATCTTGGCAGCTGCACGCTTGACTTTTCTCAGTTCATGGGCAGTTATTTTGCGCCTTGGTTTTTCCACACGCTTCTTGCGACCCTGTTGACTATTTTGAATTAAACGCTTGATTTTTCGATGATCACGCTTCAGAAGCTTTGCAATTTTAAGAGTGCTGTATCCCTCTGCAAGATATCTCACTATTTTTTACTTTTCTGAGCCTGTCAAGTCCTTCTTTTGACCCATTTTGCCAAAGGAAAGGAAGTTGCCTAATAATTATGCACACCTGATATAGGGTGTTGATGTCATTAGACCACACCCCTTCTCATTACAGAGATGCACATCACCTAATATGCTTAATTGGTAGTAGGCTTTCGAGCCTATACAGCTTGGAGTAAGACAACATGCATAAAGAGGATGATGTGGTCAAAATACTCATTTGCCTAATAATTCTGCACTCCCTGTTTGCATTGCAATAATGTTATTATCTTGATTAAACTATTTTTAAAAATGGTCACACATTGACTACATGCCTTAGCAAATGTAAAACAAGATTGAAGAAAAAAAAAAAAAAAAACCTTTTTCTTTCAAAGTTCCAGGGTTTAAGTTTTAGGGCTTGAAGTCAGGGTGGGCCATGGGTGGTGTCAACAGCGCTCTGTGGGAGGAGTCAGGATGGGTGGCACCATGGCGATATGGTTGCAGGTGTTCTGTGGGTGGAGATCACTCGTCCAGATGGTTCAGGGTGTGGCCAGGCATGCAGTCACATCAGTTTTCACCCTTCCTCATCCCAAATTAAAAGATTAAGGGCCAGATTACGAGTGGAACACTAACAGTTATGGGCGAGCAATAAGAGGTTTATCGCGGGTGTTTGCGCTCATCAGATTTACCTGAAAAGTTGAAAGTAAACACAATTGCTTGAGCGCAATCGCGATTTATGCTAGAATGATTACTGTGATTTCAGAGCTCTGGTTGACTGTTTCGCGAAATAAAAAAGTGTCACAAAACATATCAAAAATACATTACAAAGTGTCACAAAACATATCAAAAATACATTACAAAATATTGCACACAAAAGTTATAAGGGCTCAAAGATATGAGGTCTCAGGTGTTAAGGAAAAAACAGGCTGCAAAGTGCTTTAACATAGATATACTTATCTAAAGATGGATATGCATGTGTATATATACTGTATATATATATATATATATATATATATATATATATATATATATATATATATACAATGCCTTGCAAAATTATTCACCCCCCTTGGCATTTTTCGTGTTTTGTTGTCTCACAACCTGGAATTAACATGGATTGTTTGAGGATTTGCATCATTTAATTTACAGAACATGCCCACAACTTTGAAGATGTTCTTTTTTTTTTATTATTGTGAAGCAAACAACAAATAGGACAAAATAACAGAAAAGTTCAATGTGCATAACTATTCACCCCCTAAAGTCACCTTTTGTGGCAATCACACCTCCAAGTCGCTTTGGATAAGTCTCTATGAGATTGCCACATCTTACCACTGGGATTTTTGCCCATTCCTCCTTGCAAAACTGCTCCAGCTCCTTCAAGTTGGATGGTTTGCGCTTGTGAACAGCAATCTTTAAGTCTGACCACAAATTTTCTATTGGATTGAGGTCTGGGCTTTGACTAGGCCATTCCAACACATTTACATGTTTCCCCTTAAACCACTCAAGTGTTGCTTTAGCAGTGTATGAAAAGAGAAAACAGAAGCGCCACATGGCCCAATATTGTTTGTTCAGAGATGGATAAATCTTAAGATGATGAGTAAACTCACGTTTAGTAGAGCACCTCAATTAGTGCTAGATATACGGTCTGGGATCTATTAGGTCACCCAGAAGACCAACCTCCTGCACAGGAACTGATGTCTATATAGGCGAGAGGGAAACACAGGTGCCAATATGGCCTAGTATTGCTGTTGCAAAGGTGTCAATACAAGCAAAGAGAAGAATAATACTCACAAAGTGTGAAGCACCTCTTGTGGTGCTATAGAGGCATGAAGGGGTCAATTCAGTCACCCAACAGACTTCTAGCCAGAGATACAAATGGATCCAAAGGTGTAAAGGATCCCACAACTGGTCCAGAAAAGCGAATATTCCTCCAGAGAGGGATAAAAGATATATGTCCCAAAGAAAAATGCAGCAAGTGTTCAAAATATTAAAAAGTGATTTTAATAAAAATTATAAAAATAACAGGCAACGCGTTTCTCAGCAGATAGCTGTTTCATCAGGCTTCATAAAATGTTTACTGAACACTTGCTAAAAATCTTTTTAGCAAGTGTTCAGTAAACATTTTATGAAGCCTGATGAAACAGCTATCTGCTGAGAAACGCGTTGCCTGTTATTTTTATAATTTTTATTAAAATCACTTTTTAATATTTTGAACACTTGCTGCATTTTTCTTTGGGACATATATCTTTTATCCCTCTCTGGAGGAATATTCGCTTTTCTGGACCAGTTGTGGGATCCTTTACACCTTTGGATCCATTTGTATCTCTGGCTAGAAGTCTGTTGGGTGACTGAATTGACCCCTTCATGCCTCTATAGCACCACAAGAGGTGCTTCACACTTTGTGAGTATTATTCTTCTCTTTGCTTGTATTGACACCTTTGCAACAGCAATACTAGGCCATATTGGCACCTGTGTTTCCCTCTCGCCTATATAGACATCAGTTCCTGTGCAGGAGGTTGGTCTTCTGGGTGACCTAATAGATCCCAGACCGTATATCTAGCACTAATTGAGGTGCTCTACTAAACGTGAGTTTACTCATCATCTTAAGATTTATCCATCTCTGAACAAACAATATTGGGCCATGTGGCGCTTCTGTTTTCTCTTTTCATAGATTGCCGCTCCTGGATCCTGGCCTGGATCATCACAGATAGCTGCCTCCCATCCCAATAGAGACTTTCACTTTATTACCATTGTGTTTGTATGATTGTATATTATTTGTATCACTTTGTATTACATTGTCACTAATTTTCACCGCATAATATTGCACATTGTATTATTTACCACTCTCTATTCACATTGATATTGGTATACACAGCATATTATACTGATTTTTCACTAGTATTTTTCAGATTTGCTAGTACCAATCTTTAACACAAGTACTTAATATATAGATATATAAGTATAGATTCATTTGGTCACATCCCCTCTCTTACACTTAGGGCGCCCCCTCTCTCTCTTCTTGCTTTAGCAGTGTGTTTGGGGTCATTGTCCTGCTGGAAGGAGAACCTCCGTCCTAGCCTCAAATCATGCACAGAGTGGTACAGGTTTTCCTCATGAATATCCCTGTATTTAGCACCATCCATCTTACCCTCAACTCTGACCAGTTTACCAGTCCCGGCTGCTAAAAACAGATGTTCTTTGGGTGATTTGATGTGTTGGGTTTGTGCCAGACATAGCGTTTTCTTTGATGGCCAAAAAGTTTTAGACTCATCAGACCAGAGCACATTCCTCCATACATTTTGGGAGTCTCCCACATGCCTATTCCCATACTCAAAACGTGCCATTTTCTTTGATGGCCGAAGAGTTTTAGACTCATCAGACCAGAGCACCTTCCTCCATACATTTTGGGAGTCTCCCACATGCCTATTCCCAAACTCAAAACGTGCCATTTTCTTTGATGGCCGAAGAGTTTTAGACTCATCAGACCAGAGCACCTTAATCCATACATTTTGGGAGTCTCCCACATGCCTATTCCCAAACTCAAAACATGCCATTTTGTTTTTTTGCTGAAAGTAATGGCTTTCTTCTGGCCACTCTGCCATAAAGCCCAACTCTATGGAGAATACGGCGTATTGTCGTCCTATGTACAGATACTCCAGTCTCTGCTGTGGAACTCTGCAGCTCCTCCAGGGTTACCCTAGGTCTCTGTGCTGCCACTCTGATTAATGCCCTCCTTGCCCGGTCCGTGAGTTTTGGTGGGCTGCCGTCTCTTGGCAGGTTTGCTGTTGTGCCATGTTCTTTCCATTTGGTTATGATAGATTTGATGGTGCTCCTGGGGAGCATCAAAGATTTGGATATTTTTTTATAACCTAACCCTGACTTGTACTTCTCAACAACATTGTCCCTTACTTGTTTGGAGAGTTCCTTGGTTTTCATAGCAGTGATTGGTTAGTGGTTGTCACACCGCACCGTTGCTAGGGGCGCAATGTCTTCCCCATGCTCGTAGCCTAGGGCTGTGTTGGCTCAGGATGCATGCGGTGTTGACATCATCGCTGCTCGCTCCTGATGCCAGCCGATCTTTAGGCGCCAATCTGCAAGTATTTTTACAGGCAGCAAATGACCTGTCACTGCCCAAGTATAGCTGCTACTTTGTGTGCTCCTGGGAGTGACAGATCATTTGCTAGACTGATAATTTGGTACTGAACCCTGCCTGTCTTACTACGCTAACTGGTTAACCCCTAAATTGCTGGACTGATACATTGTTGCTGAACCCTGCCTGTCTCACTACGGTACCTGGTTAACCCCTAAATTGCTGGACTGATACATTGTTGATTAACCCTGCCTGTCTCACTATGTTTCCTGTTTAACCCCTGAACTGCTGAACTGATTTTTTGTTGCCGTACCCTGTCTGCCTAATTTGCCTTGTACTGTCCTGCCTGTGGTGAGTGCCGCTCTCCTCATTTGCCTGATATTCTCTGCTCTGGGATATTCCCTATCTTTCTGGCTCGACGCCGGGATAACAAGACTACAGGCCGAGTTTGGTCTGATAGAGGAGTATCCCACGGGCCTTACAGTGGTGCCTCTTGCTTAGGTGTTGCAGCCTCTGGGGCCTTTCCAAAAAGGTGCGTATATGTAATGACAGATCATGTGACTCTTAGATTGCACACAGGTGGACATCATTTCACTAATTATGTGACTTCTGAAGGTAATTGGTTGCACCAGAGCTTTTTATGGGTTTCATAACAAAGGGGGTGAATACATACACACATGCCAATTTTCTGTTTTCTATTTCTAAAAAATAGTTTTATGTATATATTTTTTTCATTTCACTTCACGAACTTAAGGCTGTAATGTAACAAAATAGGTAAAAAGTCAAGGGGGGGTGAATACTTTTGAAAGGCATTGTATGTATGTCACATTTTGCTCTGTCCCCTATTAAAAAAATAAATCATCTTTATTGATCTGCTGCTGGCTTGTAGCAGTGTGTTGGCACTACTAGTCAGTATGTTGCTATGTGTTTGAATGTGTCTCAGCATATGTATCAATATCAGTGAGTATAGGTGTCAATAATTATGAGTCTACTCCTACCTTTTTGTTTCACTTAAATATATAAGATTACTGTATCTATTAAACTAGATTACTATCTACTCTATATACCTACCTTTTGCATATGGAATTGGTGGCCATCTACTTGCCTTCTGCAAGTGCTACCTATATTTATTTTGAATATGGTTTATTTACACTATATACTCCCTCTGTATATGGAACTTTTGGATACATGTCTGCCCCTATATGGGAAATAATTGCCTTTATAGTTGGAACTTTAAAGGGATAGAAAAGTCAAAATAAAACGTCAGGATTCTGCTAGAGCATGACATTTTAAGATATTTTTAATTTCACTTCTATTTTCAAATGTGCTTCGTTCTCTTGGTGTCTGAATTTGCACATATCCTACACTAGTGGTATCTAGCTGCTGATTGGTGCCTGCATACATTTGTCTCTTGTGATTAACTAACTAACGGCTAGATTACGAGTTTTGCGGTATGAGTGAAAAAGCAGTGTTAAGGCTCATAACGCTGCTTTTTCACTACCGCTGGTATTACGAGTCTTGCAGATTTAGGGGCACCGCACACTTTTTTGGCCGTACCGCAAATTAATTTATGCTATTTGCGTAAAGTCTTTTTTCAATGGGACTTCCATAGCGCCGGTATTACAAGCTTTTTCTTGGAGGCCAAAAAGTGAGCGGTACAGCCTATCCCGCAAGATTCATAATGGAATCTAAAGTCAGTAGTTATGAGTTTTACGTTACAAAGCTGTAGCATAAAACTCATAACTAAAGTGCTAAAAAGTACACTAACACCCATAAACTACCTATTAACCCCTAAACCGAGGCCCCCCCACATCGCAAACAATATAATAAAATTATTAACCACTAATCTGCCGCTCTGGACATCGCAGCCACTATAATAAACATATTAACCCCTAAACCGCCGCCCTCCCGCCTTGCAAACACTAGTTAAAAATTATTAACCCCCCTATCTGCCGCCCCTTACATCACCGCCACCTACCTACATTTATTAACCCCTAATCTTCCGCCCCCAACGTCGCCGCCACTATATTAAATTTATTAACCCCTAAACCTAACTTTAATATAATTCAAATAAATCTAAATAAAACTTACTATCATTACCTAAATAATTCCTATTTAAAACTAAATACTAAAAGTTACATTGTATCTAGCTTAGGGTTTATTTTTATTTCACAAGCACGTTTGTATTTATTTTAACTAGGTAGAATAGTTACTAAATAGTTATTAACTATTTACTAACTACCTAGCTCAAATAAATACAAATTTACCTGTAAAATAAAACCTTACCTGTCTTACACTAACACCTAACATTACACTACAATTAAATAAATTAAATAAATTAAATTTATTAAATACAATTACCTAAATTACAAACCCCCCCACTAGATTACACAAAATAAAAAAAGAAATGATCAGATATTTAAACTAATTACACCTAATCTAATCGCCCTATCAAAATAAAAAAGCCCCCCCCAAAATAAAAAAAACCCTAGCCTTAACTAAACTATGAATAGCCCTTAAAAGGGCCTTTTGCAAAGAAATCAGCTCTTTTACCTGTAAAAAAAATACAAACAACCCCCCAACAGTAAAACCCACCACCCACACAACCAACCCCCCAAATAAAATCCTAAACTAAACTAAAAAAACCTAAGCTCCCCATTGCCCTTAAAAGGGCATTTAGCTCTTTTTCTGCCCAAATCCTAACCCAAAACTAAAACCCACTCAATAAACCTTTAAAAAAAGCTAACACTAACCCCCGAAGATTCACTTACAGTTTTGAAGACCGGACATCCATCCTCAACGAAGCCGGGAGAAGTCTTCATCCAAGCCGGCAGAAGTGGTCCTCCAGACCAGCTCCTGATTGGAACAGCCAATAGAATGCGAGCTCAATCCTATTGGCTGATTGGATCAGCCAATAGGATTGAAGCTCAATCCTATTGGCTGATTGCATCCGCCAATAGGATTTTTTCACCTTTTATTCCGATCAGCTGATAGAATTTTATCAGCCAATCGGAATTCAAGGGACGCCATCTTGGATGACATCATTTAAAGGAACCTTCATTCGGAAGAAGACTTCGATTGAAGAGGATGCTCCGCGCCGGATGCCTTGAAGTTGGAACCTCTCCGCTCTGGATGGATGAAGATAGAAGATGCCGTCTGGATGAAGACTTCTGCCCATCTGGAGGACCACTTCTGCTGGCTTGGATGAAGACTTCTCCCGGCTTCGTTGAGGATGGATGTCCGGTCTTCAAAACTGTAAGTGAATCTTTGGGGGTTAGTGTTTTTTTAAGGGTTTATTGGGTGGGTTTTATTTTTAGGTTAGGGTTTGGGCAGAAAGTTAATTGGTATTTAATTTATGTAAAATTTTTAATTGTAGTGTGTTTAGATGTTAGTGTAACTTAGGTTAGGTTTTATTTTACATGTATATTTGTATTTATTTTAGCTAGGTAGTTAGTAAATAGTTAATAACTATTCAGTAACTATTCTACCTAGTTAAAATAAATACAAACTTGCCTGTAATATAAAAATAAACCCTAAGCTAGCTACAATGTAACTATTAGTTATATTGTAGCCCTTTTAAGGGCTATTGGTAGTTTAGTTTAGGCTATGTTTTTTTTTTATTGTGGGGGCTTTTTTTATTTTGATAGGGCGATTAGATTAGGTGTAATTAGTTTAAATATCTGATAATTTCTTTTTTATTTTGTGTAATTTAGTGGGTTTTTTTTGTAATTTAGGTAATTGTATTTAATAAATTTAATTTATTTAATTGTAGTGTAATGTTAGGTGTTAGTGTAAGACAGGTTAGGTTTTATTTTACAGGTACATTTGTATTTATTTTAGCTAGGTAGTTAGTAAATAGTTAATAACTATTCAGTAACTATTCTACCTAGTTAAAATAAATACAAACTTGCCTGTAAAATAAAAATAAACCCTAAGATAGCTACAATGTAACTATTAGTTATATTGTAGCTAGCTTAGGGTTTATTTTATAGGTATTTAGTTTTAAGTAGAAATTATTTAGTTAATAATAGGAATTTTTATTTACATTTATTTGAATTATATTTAAGCTAGTGGGTGTTAGGGTTAGACCTAGGTTTAGGGGTTAATACATTTAGTATAGTGGTGGCAACGTTGGGGGCGGCAGATTAGGAGTTAATAAATGTAGGTAGGTGTCGGCAATGTTAGGGGCGGCGGATTAGGGGTTAATAATATTTAACTAGTGTTTGTGATGTGGGAGTATGGCGGTTTAGGGGTTAATATGTTTATTATAGTGGCGGCGGCGGCGTTGGGGGCAGCAGATTAGGGTCTAATAAGTGTAGGTAAATTGCAGCGACATTGGGGCGGGAGATTAGGGGTTAATAAATATAATGTAGGTGTCGGCGATGTTGGGAGCAGCAGATTAGGGGTTAATAAGTATAATGTAGGTGTCGGCGATGTCGGGGGCGGCAGATTAGGAGTTAATAAATATAATGTAGGTGTCGGGGGTGGCAGATTAGGGTTTAATAAGTCTAAGATTAGGGGTGTTTAGACTCGGGGTTCATGTTAGGGTGTTAGGTGTAAACATAAATTTAGTTTCCCCATAGGAATCAATGGGGCTGTGTTACAGAGCTTTACGTTGCTTTATTGCAGGTGTTAGACTTTTTTTCAGCCGGCTCTCCCCATTGATGTCTATGGGGAAATCATGCACGAGCATGTAAAACCAGCTCACCGCAGCTTTCAGCAGCGCTAGTATTGGAGTGCGGTATGGAGCACAATTTTGCTCTACGCTCACTTCTTGCCTAATAACGCCGGGTTTATGAAAACCTGTAATACCAAAGCTGTAGGAAAGTGAGCAGTGACAATAACGTGCAAGTTAGCACTGCACCCCTCTTACCGCAAAACTCGTAATCTATCCGAAAATATGCCAGTAGTGTTCCTTTACCAAAGCATAACAAAATACTGTAAATGAATGAAGAAAGTTTGATAAGTAAATTGGAAAGTTATTTAAACTTGTATCTTCTTTCCAAATTGTGAAAGAACATTTTGAGGTTTCCTGTTCCTTTAATGTGGGGAAGGGTACTGTATATTTTAATATTTTGTCTTGGGTGCCAAATTGAGTGACAGATAGTACAGTCACCATATAATGTGCTTGAAAAGGGAAGGATAAAATTCTGCATTTTATTAAACAGTTTCCACTGCTTACTCTTGAGAGCTTTGGCCAAACACAGCAAGATCAGGATGCAAACAGGGAAAAGCGTGTTCTTCCAGCAATCATTCCTTCACCAGATAAATCATTAATGCGTAACAGCTTGCAGAATGAAAACACGCTCATTTGTAAAAAGCCAGTCTATGCACATGTACTGAGACTCAGTCACTTGGTACTCCACAGCACAGGCTGATAAAAATGATATCTATGGCAAACACATTTCACAATTCAGAAAGATGCTTTTTGTCTCACAGAAACGCCAGCGGCATAACTTTTAAGCAGCTCTGTATTACCTCATTTTCTTGTATTTCCCAACACCCTTGTGAGCAAATGACTGTGTTTTTAATTGAAGTCTGGTACATTACACATGTTTTTTATTTATTAAAGTTATTGATTTGCTATTGATCTGGAAACAGGAGACTTCATTAGGTCATTTATCAAACCCCTGCTTGCAGAAGATTGGCTGGAACGGATTCAGATTCAGTAAATAAACAAATGCACCCAATGAAGTTTGGAGTGTAATCTACACCACTGGGTTTTAAATCTGTCCTTGGAACTCCCTAACAGGCCAGAGTTTCTGGGTTACCATGGGTGAGAGCAGGTAAAATAACCATGTTAATATTTCAACTGTTCTCTAGTTCAGATATCCTCAAAATCTGTCCTGTTAGGGAGGCCTGAGAACAGGTTTGTAAACCAGTGATCTACACTAATTCTCAGTTTTTACGATCTATCTATTAATAACATCTTTGCAAGTGTCTTAAAGTGCTTTTTTTGTATTTAAAGGTATAAGTGAGGTACATTAACCCTTAAAAGGAAATTAAACCCATTGAGATTCAGATGAAACATACAATTTTAATCAACTTTTCAATTCACTTCTATTTTTAAATTTGCTTCATTCTCTTGGTATCCTTTGTTGAAGAAACAACAATGCACTACTTGTAGCTAGCTGAAAGCATTTGGGAACCATTAGTATGAGGCATATATATGTAGCCACCAATCAACATCTCCTGAGTGTACCTAGGTATCCTTTTCAACAAAAGATTTTAAGAGAACAAAACAGGAGAGAGTTCTTCTGCCAGTGTACACTGTCCCTTCCATTGATCTGTTACAGAGAGTCGTTCCTGCAGTGTACATTAGCACCTTCAGTGATCTGCTAAAGAGAGTCCTGTAGTGTACATTGTTAGAATATGTACAGCTATCTAAGTGCTGACTGACAGTGCAGGGTATACAGCCTTTCCTTACAATGAGGAGATATTAATAGATCCTGTCTGAGCAAGGTATATGATATGTAGGAAGGACACTAGCTAATGCAGGACTAGACTGCTGTTTCACTATCAGTATAGGTACATATTCCCAAATCTGGAATTCCAAAATCCAGGATTATTCTGAAATTCAGACTTTTTCAGTAGCATTTAAAAAAAAAATATATATATATATATATATATATATATATATATTATAAATATAAGACAAAAACCAAACTAAAAACGCAGTCACAGAAGATTGTGTGATTTAAAATGCAAATTATAGTCTATAATACCTATCTGATTATAGTACTGTACTATCTTCCTAATGGTACTATGTATACAAAAGTATTTAAAATTATATAAAACTACCTTTAGGTTACATGTATAAGCTGTATTATGATATGTAAATATTGTCTAAATGACATAAGATATTGTTGCAATTGCAAATATAGAAATATTCCAAAATCCATAATCCGAAATCAAAAGTTTTTCCAGTCCCAACCAGTTTGGATAAAGTGTTTTGTACCTGTTGTAATTTATTGCATACCTTAAAAAAAGCTAATAAACTTACACCTTTTCAAAGGTTCTTCTTTCATTCCTGCTTTTTTCAAATAAAGATACCAAGAGAATGAAAAACAATTGATAATAGGAGTAAATTAGAAAGTTGCTTTAAAAAAAAAAAAGGGGGTTTAGTATTCCTTTAAAAAACTGGTTGAAAGCAGCTCAATTACATTTTGTGAATGGGGCGGGGTTGCAGGTATGTATGGGTGGGTTCTGGGCGGGATGGGGAGTGTCTGATCAGGTTGTGAGTGTGGCTCAGGAATTCCCTTAAAACTGCATCGTGGGGCTGTGAACACGAAGTGAGCCATACCTCTCAACTCAAACCTGCAGCATGTGAGATGGTTGAAAGATATGTTATAATATGTTCCCTGCTCTTTTGTAAAAACCTTTATAGTTTATAAATGACTACAAGGGGTATCTGCTTGGATTTTGTGCTGCAACATTTCTATTCTGCATGAGCAGCTGAGTTTTCTGGTCTGCCAACATGATATTCCAATCTACCCATTAATAGTTTATACACTGTATAGGTGACCTAATGGGTACAGCCTTTTCTTCTCTTATTTTCTATGTCCACTGTCCCAAAAAAATATCATCCTCAGTCATCTTTGTTACAGGTAAGTTAGGTGATTGATGACTATTCACATATGTCAACCCTGATTGGTTTAGCAGTCATGAGAAGCTCGGAATTGACAGTGAATTGTTGATCCAATAACAGTTGAAATGATAGCACAATAATAAAACAATCTAGCACAATAGAACATTTTATTGCTAGTCCAATATGCCCCTTTAACCAACTTGTAACTTAAAAGGACAGTCTACTCCAGAATTTTTATTGTCTAAAAAAAAAGATAATCCCTTTATTACCCTTTCCCCAATTTGCATAACCAAACCTGTTATATTAATACACGTTTTACCTCTGTGATTACCTTGTAGCTAAGCCTCTGCAGACTGCCTCATTAACTTAGTTCTTTGACAGACTTGCATTCTAGCCAATCAGTGCTGACTCATAAATAACTCTATGGGCGTGAGCATAATGTTACCTATATGGCATACATGAACTAGTGTTGTCTAGCTGTGAAAAACTGTCGAAATTTAATGATAAAAGTAAATTAGAAAGTTGTTTAAAATTGCATAGCCTATCATGAAAGTTTAATTTTGACTAGACTAACCCTTTAACCTTTTTATGTAAAAAATCATTCTAGCCAGTTTACATCACAGTAAAGTGTTGAGTACTGTGTACCTAAAAAAGTCACACTACACATTGTTAAAACAAATTAAATTGTCTTTTGTCATATTATAACCGTCAAATTAAAATAAATCGTTTCAAAATGAAAATATATTTAATATTTAGCAATTTTTTCTACTTTTGTGATTCTAGTAAACCATTTCTTACTTATTGATTCATTCACCTTTGTCTGTACGTAGATTCCTGAAAAGAATTGTGTCTTCAGATTCCTGGCTAATAATCACTAGAGCCCCCATTCATTTAGATCTTAGGGTTGTTTACAAGAATATGCATTAAGAATGATATGTTATTTTTTTTTTAATCTTTCTTGCAGGAATAAAATAACGGATTGGCGTAGGTGGAAATGTTTTTTTGTTGGCGTTCTTTGTTTTTGCTGGAGGTACAACACTAGGCAGCATGTCTGTGCTGGCGCTCAGTGATGCTCCGATATGCTGCATCTGAAATCATGAATAAAGCATTCCCTGATACAGACAGGAGCAGGGCTGTAAAAATGACAGTCTCAAAATATTGGCATCGAGAGCGAGCAACTGTTGTTTTTAAATGTTTAATGAGCAATATGCTACATATTTCTGTAGCAGTACTTTGTTAGCCTAACCTTTTCTCAGTATGCGGTCTCTCCCGCTTTGATGCTGCGGGGGCATCCAGTAAAGAGGATTACAAAAGAAACAGGGAAACGGACTTACTTAATTAAAATGCACTCTTGGGATGATTAAAAGCCTCTTGGCTTCTTGTTTAAGCAATATATCTGGATTAGTGTGGAAAAGTCAGGTCCTGTCTAGTGCAGGTACAGTATCTGCTCTAGCTGTGTGTAGAATCAACCCATGCTGACATTCTGCATAGTCTTCTTTGTTGACTTTGAGTTATTGGATTCTAGAACTGGTTGTACGAAGATATTGAACCAAATCTCTTGTTTTCTCAAGATTATTCTGTATAAAGGAATTTCTTACTCTGTAGCCATATTGTACAATACAAACACTTTTTAACCCGTGTAAATAACAACGTTTTAAGATACAGGGTTTGATTTGTATCATATGGCAAAATATATGAAATATTGACATTTTAAATTGAGGGCCGGGGCAATGTATATTAACAATGTATAGCAAATTTATATGTAAGGCAAAGTTCATTGTCAGTAGCTCAGATTTGTCTACAAAGAAGGATAACTTGTCTGCCAGTCAACCTACTTAGCTTGTCACTTATGATTGTTTTGCAGCACTAGAATATAAAGTTAAAGGGACATGAAACCCAATTTTTTTTCTTTCATGATTCAGATAAAGAATGCTATTTCAAAAAAAAGTTTCCAATTTATTTCTATTATCAAATTTTGCATATGTCTGAAGCACTACATGACAGGAAATAGTTCTGCCATCTAGTGCTCTTCCTAATGTATAAAATTGTTGCAAAACTCTTGCCAAATAGTGTTGCAGACACGTGCACTCTCCTGAGGTTTCTTTCCTGTTTCTCAACAAAGGATAACAAGAAAATGAAGAAAGTTTGATAACAGAAGTGAATGAGAAAGTTGATTAAAATTGTATGTTCCATCTGAATCATAAATAAAAAATTGGGGTTTTATGTCCCTTTAAAGAAAACATTAAACTTAAAATTCATGCAGATAATGAACATCTTTTGTTGCTGCACTGATTTACTTTATGTAGAATCTGTGTAGTTAAGTTTAACTTTGTTTTTTATTAATGGAGAACTGTTTCATATTCCTTTAACCACTTGTCTTCCTAAAGGTGTGTGATGTATTGCTGTGCAATGAGTTGCGGCTTCTTCCCCTGCAGACAAGGGACTGTTTTATCTTGATTATACTTATAGTTTAATATACTTTAATAATGAACATAATGTTTTTTTCTTGTAAGGTTATTATAGTAAACCATTGTGTGTGATCCCCGCAGGCCCTTGGCTCTCATATCATGCAGTGCAGTGTGTGCACGTTATTACCCACTTATGATATACGAGTTATCCTGGGCTCACCTCTAGTTTAAGAAGCCCATTCTGCCAGATATATCCCACTGAGCTTATCTCATTTTCTTTCCTCTGGTACAGTCAGTTCAGATATATATTTTTTATGCCATCACCGTGTTATATCTTGCAGAAAATTTTATTAACCCATTAAATGCCTGGAAGAGTTGGATTTACATCTCTAATGCAGTGTTACGCTACTCCATCCCACTATTGATGTGCAGAGTTAATAAATCTTCATGTGATTAAAGGGACAGTCTACTTGAAAAATGTTATTGTTTAAAAATATAGATCATCCCTTTATTATCCATTCCCAAATTTTGCATAACCAACACCTCTGTGGTTACCTTGTATCTAAACCTCTGCAGACTGCCCTTTATCTCAGTGATTTTTACAATCTTGCATTTCAGCCAATTAGTGCTAACTTATGCATAACTCCATGGGATGAGCACAATGGTATTTATATGGCACACATTAACTAGCACTGTCTAGCTGTGAAAAGCTAACAAAATGCATAGGCAGATAAGAGGTGACCTTAAAGGGTTTATAAATCAGCCTTTGAGCATTCTTAGGTTTAGCCTTCAAGAAAGAATACCAAGAGAACAAAACAACTTTGATGATAAAAAATAAATGAAAAAGTTGTTTAAAATTGCATGTCCTATCTGAATCATGAAAGTTTAATTTTAACTCTTCTGTCTCTTTAAGATGGGGTTATTAACTCCTTGACTGCCGAAGAATGCTGCAGTGCATTGCAACCCTTTTAAAGGGATAGGGCTTTATGATGAAAAACTCTCTGTCATGGATAAATATCATGCAACCCTTTGGGGGCTTTTTGTTAGCATCATATTGGTATATGTGTCTTTACTTCACACCCAGTACCTGCATTGCAAGATAAAAAACTCTCAAGCTAAAATTTGACTTTCTAAAATTCTTTGAGGGACATCAAACTAATGAGGACACTTCTTAGAAAATTTCACCAATAAAGAGAGCTTTAGATCATCAGACTCTTAGGGCTCCTTTATTAAGCAGTGGATTCTGCTTCAGAACCCCATCATTTCCGGCTTGCCTGAAACGTAAGTTAAGAAGCAGCAGTCGTAAGACCGATGCGCCTAAACTTCTCCGCCACCTTTTAGGATACGATCAGGATGACTGACAGCCCCTGCTAGAGGCCAATTGTCCGCAAGTGAGCAATAGGTGGCATTGCCCAGAAATGCTTGTACAATGTTAAATCATTTTACAATGTCTAGCGGACTACAGCTAATCATGTCTGCTCGACAGTTAATAAATCTATCCCTTTAACACAGCTTTGCTTGACTTTAGTATAAGACAGTTTGTGCCTAGTTCCTTATTTGAGTGAAGGTACCCCAAGGCAGATGCCTGATTTGCTTATTGACACATGCAGCAATGGCTCTTAACCCAAATAAAGTATTCATAAAAAAAACTGAGCTATGCTCTTATTTTAGCAAATGTGTTGGCATTTAATGCTGCTGCACCTGTTCACAGTTAATGAGCCTGTGTGACATCATTTGTGTATTAAGGACAGCTAAAAAAAAATCACCAAAATGATTAAAAGCTCTACTATGGCCATGCATTACTCTCTATCTAAGGTACGCAGGATTTGTTTGTTCAATGTGAATGTTGAATATTTGCTAAACATTTGTCATTTGTGTTTTGCTAACAAATGTTAAGAATTGAGTATCTATTTTACATTTCACAGGGACATTTTAGATTAATTACAACTTTGAATAGAAAATATTTGCTTCTAGTAAAAGTTATCACTGTTTTAGTGTTAACATTTTTCTCTGCACGTGCACGTGAAGCATAGATATTGTCACTGCACCTACATTTTAAATAATGCAGCTGCTCAGAGCACCAGTGGGGCTTGTATCATGTCAGCAATTAACAAATTGGGGCCTATTTAACAAAGGTCTGTCGGACCTGATCCAACAGTGCGGATCAGGTCCGACAGACCTCGCTGAATGTGGAGAGCAATACACTCTCCGTATTCAGCATTGCACCAGCAGCTCTTGTGAACTGCTGGTGCAGCGCCGCCCCTGCAGATTCGAGGCCAATCGGCCGCCAGCAGAGGGTGTCAATCAACCCGATCGTACTTGATCGGGTTGAATTGCGGCAATGTCTGTCCACCTGCTCAGAGCAGGCGGACAGGTTATGGAGCAGAGGTCTTTAGACCGCTGCTTTATAACTGGTTCTTTTGGCGAGCCTGCAGACTCGCCAGAAACACGAGCCCTCAAGCTCCATCCGGAGCTTGATAAATGGGCCCCTCTGAGTCATTACCAGATGGTGTAAGCACCTTAGGCTCACTGAGCAAGTGCTGTGCTTAGAATGCTGGTGCACAGTGCATACTTAAATACACTTTTGAAACAGCTATAGATTTTATTAGAAGCATTTTTACTAATGCATGTATATTACAAAATTACTTCTGTTCAATACCGAAATGTACCGAAATTGTGGTTTCCAATTTTGGCTGGAATATCCCTTTAAATATCAATTGATATTTGAATATAAACATTAGAACGCTGAAACATAATATTGACGTTCCATTCAGAAATGAAAATGTTACCATGGAACAGTTAATGAAACTGTTAACCTTATTTGACTAGGAACATTCCAATGGCACAAGCAGTGAACAGAGGAACATTAGTCCCATTGTAAAATGATGTCAGTAAACACAAAATAATAAAAAAAAGAGTGATGAGCTTAGCTCTGGACCTGTAGCACATAAAGAATGTACAGCTGCGCGTTTTTCTTTTATTGCATGTAGAAAGACAGCGCTGTGTAGAGGTCTGATATGGACAAATAAAATGCCCAGGGGCCCTCTCTCTAGAACTTTATCTGTACTCTGATTCTCCTCCTAATGTCTTTCCCAGCCTGGCCTGAAATCAGATTAGCAGATGTGCTTTCGTGCTGCAGGCTACGTCCTTGCGCCCTTTTCTCGGCCACATATTTTGTCAGGTCATTAAAGCTGCCCTTGCAGATAAATGCTTGGCCCCCATGCTGTTCCCTTAAATGGAACATGCAGCCTGAACATGTATGTCGCATGCTGTGTCCATGACTCGTTCTTCGTGTACTGAGCTCATTCAGCAGCGAGGCCTATCTCAGCTTCTGCTTAGGAGGTACATCTTGGTAACGGTTGCTAGGCATTATCTTCGGATAGAGAAAGCTGGGGTCAGTGTTCACAGCAAGGAAACTTGGACAGATTAGATGTTTAGCATGCAGACCTCTTCACCGTGCTGTGATATTCTTCCCTTCTGCGTCCTGCCAGTTTCATTGTAGAAAATAGTAATGAGATGAAGGCAGATCTTCAAACCACCTACAACACCCATGTGACATTTTTGACAGTTTGGCTGGTGTTTCATTGATAAAACATGCGTTTAAAATCACAACCTATATTTTTTAATATCTCAAATTATTTAGCTGCCACTTTATTTTTGTTCCCTACACAGTTTTTAGGTCTCTGCAACATCATCTCTGGGTTGACACTTTATGGAAAGTATAACCACTACTGATTATGTGACATATTTCTGTAGCTTTTTCTTCTTGTTATGCAAATGGTATGAAATACACAAAAATAAAATCACTTCAATATTTTATTAGCTATACTCTGAATCAGTTAAAGAAAGATCTATTCTTTACTTCTGTACAATGAAATGAAAATTAATATTTAACGTTTATGGTTCAGACAAAACGTAATTTTAAGAGACTTTTCCATTTCCTTCTATTTTTATATTTACTTTGTTCTCTTGGTATTGTTTGTTAGCAATACAGTAGTGGGAGCTAGCTGGTGATTGGTGGCTGTGCAATTATGCCTTTTGTCATTGGCTCACTAGATGAGATTAGTTAGGTTCAGTAGTGCAGTGCTGCTCTGAAGATTATTTTTTTAAAACTTTGGCCTAGATTATAACTGGAGCGTAACTGAGAGAGTCAGGTGCGCTATCCATATTGTGACACTGCGCTAAAAAGTGAATGGTAAAAAGATATAACAGAGAATCTTAATGTGTTTTGTTTAGTGTCCTGTACTTTTAATGGGTAGCTCAGGATGCACTATTATCCCAGGACATTACTGGGTGGTATCTAGTGATTTGTGCCTATGCAAGTATGCGTCTTGTCATTGGCTCAGCTAGGTCCCAGTAGTGCATTATTTGCTCTGAAGTTGATTTTAAAATAGTTATATGGAACCAATAGTGTAATAATAAAATATTCTAACACATTAGATCATTTACTTTTTGCTTTTTAGGTCTTTTTTTTATTAATCTGTTGTACATATTAAACAGTCTAGCTGTTTCATTGTTATAATAAAAAAAACACTAAGCAGTGACTTGTACTTAATAGAAATCATTGCAATATGTATTATTCATCTGTTTAAATGGATTTTACTGTTTATTTGGGGTTTTAGTGGGGTGTGATGTGACTACTTAGGAAATTTGAGGTAAAATATCTTCCTTTTTTACATAGAGATGTTCAGGTGATATTTTCTAGTCAGCTTTTTACAGCTATGCTGCATCTATGTGCTTCAACATTTGGTTATAACGTCCCTTTAAGTTTCAAAAATGTCTAAGTGCTATTTTTTTACGTTTACTTTGATTTAAACATATTTGTTTTTACCAAAGGAGCAATGTTTAATAGCCCTTTAGTGTAACTTTCAATTATTATAAAATATGTTGATCTTAGAATAAACTCTCACTAATAGTCTAGGAATGTCTGTTAATTTAGACTTTTATGGAGTCTCACTGTGGATCATGAGTATGTTATTATTTCATCAGATCACTGTATTATCCCCAAGTAGTTTATTATTGAACGCTCTGTATCATTGTGCGGCCTATTCATTGCTGTCTGCTTAGAAGTCATTAGGGGGCCCATCTCACAGGACTATTCCTTACATACATACCAGCAGTTACAGTAATTGCTCTTGCAATAATGCAAAAAGATGGAAAAGAGAATTAAACAGGAAAATTATGTAGGTTTTATGGACTGATCTGAGAAAACATTAACAGGACAATCTTGTGTAAAAGAATGTGATGTAAAAATTACCTATAAGTAGTTGGTAACTATTAGCACTATATCTGATATAAATAAACTTTACTCATGTGGATGATGTGAGTTCTTGCAGCGTGCTGAAATATCACAGGATAATCGCAGCAGTAGCAGCTATTTGTCAGATATATAATTTATAAAACACATTGTGCCTGTAAGAGGAATGACAAATTTCCTTAAAGGGACACTAAACCCAAATTTTTATTTCACTATGTAGATAGAGAATGTAATTTTAAGCAACTTTCTAATTTACTCCTATTATTTTTCTTCGTTCTTTTGCTATCTTTATTTAAAAAGCAGAATGATTTAAGTCCTGCACCTCTGAGGTCTCAATGAGGCTAGAGTCAGTGATCTACAGGATTCCAAAGCTGCATCTACAGTTTTATAGATGGGGCCCTTAGGATAACCGTGTACATATCCCAGATAATCATGAATTCCCTTACAATATTTGGCTGCCTCTGTTGGAAGTCCATTCCAGAAATGAACCATTCTATCTGTAAAAAAAAATATTTCACAGTTTACTCATTAACTTGCAACTCCCCAGCTTGATTTCATGACCTCTTGTTCTAATGTCACTCATTTTGCATTTTGTAATAAAAAAAAAAACATTTTATCCTCAGCTTTATAAAATCCTCTAATATACTTGAAGGCTTCTATTATAACAGCCTTTTATTTCTCTCTCTAAACCAGAAATATTAAGGTCAGATTTTTTTTCTCATAACTTTTATTTTTAGACCATCCATGTACCAATTTAGCAGACCTCCTTTAAACAGCTTCTAGTGTATATCTTGGATTTCTAGCTATACAGTCTGAAGAGACAATGCATAACTGATAGTATCAGTACCTTATGCTAGTAATCCCTCTTAAACACCACCAAGCATTCTATTGGCCTAACCGGATATGCTACTGCATTGCTTACTTAACTTCAAATTAAAATAATAATTCCAAAGTCCCATGTTTTTTTTACTGCCTTTAACAAATTATTTGTTTACATCCTACATGCATAAGTATGCACTACCCATTTGATCTACCCTTTCTGGTGTGTAAATTGTTACAATATTTTGGCCTAGATTACAAGTGGATCGCTAATTTATTGCGCGGCCACAAACGGGCACATTTGCCCTATTGTGGGCATGCAATAAATAACAAGCCATAAGTGCTAAACCTGGCCATTTTGAGGTGGCCAAGTCACCTAAAACATTTACCCTAATTAAATAAACACACAGCGAGATAGGAGCTGGAGAGGCCATCGCGGCCGCATTTATTCTTTACAAAATGCTGAAAAGCATATAACTTTTGTTTTTAGACAAACCAAAAATTGGGGGCGGTGCAAGAGGTCCAGTAACTATACTAAAATAGGACCCAAGCGAAGTCAGGACAGGGACCCGCAAGAGATTGGTATCATGGGACCCCTAGCTGTAAATTGTAAATTGTAAAACCCACCAGCCACCAGGAGACGAGAGAAAGCAGGCCCGCGGGGAGAGGCACAGCAGGCTTCGACATGCTGGGTCTTGCCCTTCCCATTAGCTCGGCTCTCTACCTAATTAGCTCGCCCTTTACCTAATAAAGGAGCAGGTAATGCCAGCTGTACCACAAAACATTAACCCAGCAGGGCAAAGCTACCGTCTGTGGGCTTACTCTGAGCTAGCTCGATTGTGCATGCCCCAGCCATGACAACTATGGAGACTAAAAGAGCTCCAGGTACCTCGTCGCTGCCCCTTGCAACAAACCACAAAAGGGAGGGAAAAACAGCAACCGGATGCGGAGGAAAAGAGGAAGAGGATTATTTTACAATGGCTTTTATAAGGTAAGATGCATCCCACCCCTTAAAAAGCAACATTGTTTCAATCCCTAACTCAGCCACCTCCTAGGCCAGGATAACACTGAAAGCACTACAGTTAACGGCTTTCGTTTGCATTACAAGTGGCTAGTTATTGCTACCGCAAGCTCGTGGTAGCAATTAGCACTCAAAAATATTAACCAGAGGTCAGATCTCTGTTTAATTTTCAAAATGTGCCCCAATAGCCCCCAAAATACAGTGTTTAGTGCTTTTTAAAAAAATAAAAAATAGTAGCATTACGTTGGCGGCTGTGGGGTGAAAAATGGCACTGAATATATCCACATATTAACACAATATATGTGTATTTAATCATATAAGGTACATACTGTATATATTTATATCATCACTGTGCGACTTACCTCTTTCGCTGCGCTAGTTCCCATGCCATGCCTGACAGCATGAGAATGAGGCTCCCATTGGAGCCTATGGAAGCACGCTCTCGTGAGCACAATGCTTCCATGCAATGCTTCCCATTGCACCTAACTTGTAATACCAGCGCACATTTGCATGCGCTGTTATTACAAAGTGGAGCGCAAATATCGTTTTAGCAAAGGCGATATTTTGCGCTTTACTTGTAATCTGGCCCTTTTTGTGTTAAAAACATACACCTTCCCTTGAAGCACACTATCAGTGTCAGTGCCATATTCTGCAGAAACTATATAGCATTAAAAAATACATTTGTATAGAAGTTCTAATCCATGCTAGTGTTCTTTAAAGAGATATGATACCTAAATGTTGAAGCATTTGAAAGTGATGCAGCATAACTGTAAAAAGCTGTCAAGAAAATATCACCTGAACATTTCTTTGTTTTTTACCTAAAAATTTCTTCAGCTCTCTAGAGTAAGCATATCCTTCAGCTTTTTTTGTTACTGTCAACTCATGGTGAAAAAAAACAACAGCAGCCAATCAGTATCATCCGTATGGTGTTCACACTTCTCTTTACTGTGATCTCTTGAGATATCACCAAAATATCTCGAGATTTCAAATGAAACTTCCTTAAACTGAGAAGTGAAATAAAGTGACTGTGCTGCACATGCCAGATGCACGCTCCTTTGCAAGTCCCAGGACAAGCATTCTGATTGGTTGCTTAAAGCCACTTTACAATGGGATGCGGCTACTGAGGAAGCTTCGAGGTAAAATATCTTCCGTTTATAAATGGTATCACTTTCAAGTGATTCAGGAATTGGGTAACATCTTTGTAACTAAATTTTTCTCTTCTATTCACTCCAGTTTCTATCTTTGTTTTCATATCTTTCTTCTTATATATTTTTATATATATATTTTATCCTTTTGTTGTTGTTTTCTACCTTGCTTTCCATGTCCCTAACCCTCATCCATTTTTTTCAACCCATATCTTATTTTTTTTCCTAATCCCAGTTCCCACTTAGCTTTCACAATTTTCATCTTTTTCACTCCATATTCTAAAATACCAATTGGCACATGATTCTAACCCTTGGAAGAATTGATTTTATGGAAGGTCTGTAATGACTGGAAAGTTGTGACTGAAGATTTTATCTAATTTGCACTCCCAGTACTAGCGCAGTTTTGTGTAATAACGTACCAATATGAGCAGCGCCGCATATAAAGTGGTGAAAGATGTCTTGCAAAGAAAAAGAGCCTGAGGCCTTTTATGCTTTTAGTGAAAGATACAAGTTTTCAACTGTTCTCTTAATTTAGTTCTGCACTGATTTTCTCTTGGGGAAATTCCTTTAAATCTCTGCTCAGAACTTCTCTTTGCAATCTCACTGGTAAATTCTGCTTTTGTGGAGCTCCGCACTAACATTCCAAGACATAAACCATACAAAGAAATATTTCTTTTATAGGTTGATCTGGTAATTTTCCATATCACACTATAACACTCTGCAATGAGTAATGGAACAGGTGAATGACTTAAAGGGGCGCAAATTCCAAAATGTTTCTTTCATAATTCAGACAGAATATTTGATTTTAAACAACTTTCCAATTTGCTTCTATTATATAAATTGCTTCATACTCTTGCTATCTTTAGTTGAAAAGCATATCTAGGTATGATCAGGAGCAGCAGTGAATTACTGGAGCTAGCTGCTCATTGGTGGCTGCACAAAAATGCCTATTTTCATTGGTTCACCAGATATCTTCAGATATCTCCCAGTAGTGAATAGCTGCTCCTTCAAAAAAGGATACCAAGAGAATGAAGCAAATTGGATGAAAGAAGTAAATTGGAAAGTTGCTTGAAATCACATGCTCTATTTGAAATAATAAAATAAAAATGTTGGGTTTCATGTCCCTTTAAAGGGATATTATAGTGCAACAATAAAAAGTTTTTTTAATTTGTATCCTGATAGGCTTCAATATGGCTATAGAAATCGATATTCAAATGTAATTTTCAAATGTTACATTTGAATATTAAATTGTTACATTTAATATTTGAATGTTACATTGTTAACATTTGAGCCATATAAACATTCAAATGTCAACTAATGTCAAGGTGATTATTTACTCTCCCATTCAAATGTCAAATTAGAGAAATTCGCCCATCTCTGTCAATAACCTGACATAACTATACCGTGGCTCACTTTACACATCTCATAGCCGTTCCTGTTAAGGGCTTAATATCTTTAAAAGCTGTTGTTAATCAGAAAAGAAAAGACGGTTTTCCATGCTTTAGAAAACTCTTTTTTAACCTGAAAACATTTGTAATTGTAGTTCTTAAGGAAGATTGAATTCAAAATTAAAGATTCATGATTCAGACAGAGCTTCTTGCTAGATTGCTGCAGGAAATGCAACAATGTTATACAATCCTAAAACCATAATTTTGATTCCCACGTCCCTTTAAAACATGTTTTTATTTTATCTTTTGGCTGTTACATAACATAATTTGGCTGTCTTAACTTAGTGTTTTGCAGTCAAGGAATGCTACAGTGAAAATGTAGTCAGTAGGGTAGATATAAGTGAGCTCCTGCACTAATTAAAGGGACATAAAACACATTTTTTTCTTTTATGATTCAGATAGAGCATGTGATTTTAAACAATGTTCCAATGTTTCTAATTTGTTTTGTTCTGTTAGTATCCTTTGTTGAAAAGGATACATAGGTAGGCTGCACATATATGCCTCATGTTGTTGGCTCACCCAATGTATTCAGCTAGCTCCCAGTAGTGCATTGCTGCTTTTTCAACAAAGATAAAGTAATAGAAGAAAACTGTAAAGTTGTTTAGAATTGTATTTTTTATCTGAATCATGAAAGAAAATGTGTGGGCTTCATCTCCATTTAAGCATAAGGGGCGCGATCCGATATGCAGCGTAGTTTGCGGCGCAAGCAAGGGAACCCCCGCCGCCCGCAGTTTGAGCTTGCAACTCGAGCTATCCTATATACGGCACCGTCAGAAGCTAAAGTGCCGTAAGTCTGACAAACCAGCGATGTCCAGAAATCTGCGTAAGTACAAATTTCAGCGTCGCCGGCATTTGCGGGTGACGCTGCATATCGGATCGGGCCCCTAGTGTGTAGCATGCTGCAGGGGAAGGTCATGGATTCCATAGCATGCACTCCATCCTCTTGGGGAGCAGTTAAATTACAGCAAATGCAAGCAACATAAACAATACAACCACAAGCATTACAGCTGCCACGCTCTACTCAGTCAGTGATTGGTGGGTCATGTGATGTGACGCTTCTGATTTGCTCATCAGCTGCTTTCTGCTTGAGAGTTGCACTCTACTGTCAGTAATGCAAAAATTATATTAAAGTAGAGAATGCAATAACTGCATTAGAATGTCCCTTTAAATGTATAGTGCTTTAGTATTGTGTTAAAGGGACAGTCTAGTCAAAATTAAACTTTCATGAATCAGATAGGGCATGCCATTTTAAATAACTTTCCAGTTTACTTTTATTATCAAATTTGTTTTGTTCCCTTGGTATTCTTAGTTGAAAGTTAAACCTAGGTAGGCTCATATGCTAATTTCTAAGCCTCTGAATGCATTTGACAGTTTTTCACATACAGAGGGCATTAGTTCATGTGTGCCTTATAGATAACATTGTGCTCACGCCAGTGGAGTTACTTATGAGAGGGCACTGATTGGCTAAAATGCAAGTCTGTCAAATGAACTGAAATAAGGGGGTAGTCTGCAGAAGCTTAGATACAAGGTAATCAATAAGGTAAAAAGTATATTAATATAACCGTGTTGGTTATGCAAAACTAGGGAATGGGTAATAAAGGGATTATCTAACTTTTTAAACAATACAAATTCTGGAGTAGACTGTCCCTTTAAGAGCGATCTCTTCTTCCATAGAGCAGACAGCTGGGATGCATGATATAGACATGAAAAGAAACAAGGATCAGTGCTGTTACATTGTTAGTATGAGAAAAACATAATGTCTTATATTATTGTAGTTAATATGGAACACAGTTCTGGCTCCTACAATTGAGTTCTTAGGTCTCATCTTGCAATGGATTTACTATATTGCAAGCGGCACACACTGGCTTTATATATATATTGGCAATCCTATTATATTGGTTGGTGATAAAAATCCATTTCACAAACCTTTCCAAAAATGCAATTATCATTAGCACAATATTTATTATAGTTAATTGCATCTCAACAGAAAATTAACAAGGTGAAATTACTAGAACAGAAAAACAATAAGTGCAAAAATCACAGGGCAGCTATTGTACTTGATTACTCTCAAGGATTTTAATATCAGTAATCACAGCATATCTGTGAAGGTTGAATTGGATGAAGGTTTTTTTAGCTTCATTCTCTGTGTTACTATGTAACTCTTTACAGTATCTACCTCTTCTCCATAATCGTTATTCAGTAGCTAAGCAACCTTTACTGTAAATAATATGTTCAGCTGTTTGGATTAAAAGTAAATAATCAATTTAACAACAATAAAGTTGATATAACTAGCAGTTATACAAATTATTACTGTGCTAGTTCACAATAGTTTTTTTTTAAGAAAAAAACAAAACACATTGATGTGAAAATGTTGTGTCAGAATGGCTGGGTCTCTATATTGTTCTGTTTCTGTTGAGTTGCTCAGTTCATGTGATAATTGCACATGAACTGTCTGTGCATTCAAAGGTTTTGGATGTCTCTGGATGCGGAAGAAGGTGGGTGCTCGTGCCATTCAGCTTTTGTCAGAGCCAGATTTCTGCATTTGAAGGTAAAACACACTAAGATCTAGATTTGCACAGATCTTAATGTGTTGCACTTTCACAAGAAGAAATCGTCTCTGAAATGAGCCGAATGTGGCGAGCGTTCACCTTCTTCTGCATTCGGATGAATCCGAAACTTTAGAATGCACAGACCTAGTTTGAATGTTGTCTTTGGCTATGTTATATCTTATACATACACTTATGTGTGGCAAAACAACACATAGTTATGAGGACACAACAACATTTCATATGTTTCAATACCAAAGAAGTGAGCATAATTTTTATATGCAGAAATCCCAGTCACAAAACATTCTAACTATTTAACTGTATCAGTATATCATGATCTCTCTAGTCTGGAGTAGTGGTGGGTGCAGAAACCTTATTATAGGGGGAACAAACACTCCTGGTTGGAATTACTGGTGTTCCAATGGTAGGGGGAAGGGAAGGTGGAGGCATAATTATGGCTGTTCCATGGGTGTGGTTAGGCAGTTGCAGATGTGGTCTTAAAGGACAGAGGCAGGAAGTAGTATTTTTTTTTACCTTTTTACCCTCCTCCTTAGCCCAATTGGGTTGCAAAATAGACAATTGGTGGTTCTTCTGCACCCCTTGCTCTGCCCTAGAACTGCCACTAGTCTCGAGTTCCATCTTTTATCTTAAAAAATCAGATTAAGAAATGTTTATAAATACCCAGCATGTTTTTGTGCATTCATAGCTTTTCAACCTAAACAACTGTGAGGGTCTACATATTATTGAAAGCAGAGTTTTTTGTCATATAAGAATGGTACCTTCAGATATCTATAGACGCTAACAAATTGTATGTTTGTTAAAAAGTACATAAGGAATATTCAGAGAGCAGCTTTTGTGTTTCTGTCCTTTTCTCATCTCTTAGATGAGTTGTTTGAAAAGCTCAGATCAAAGAATTTTGTTCTGATGCCAGAATAATACTTCTTTACAAAAATGTAGGCTTTTGACGCCACTAAAAAACCCTCTTTTTATATGCAATAAGTATTACATTTTCACAAGTGCGGTTCTGTTTTTTTTTTCTTTCTTTTTTCCGTCTGATAAATATAAAAGTATTGTGCTACATGAGTTTGTTTTCCTTAATAACTCATTTTTAAATATCAGTATATCTCATAGTGCATTTGTCTAACATAACACACAGTCTTCTTATAACCTGGTAAAATACTTTCATATAAAGCAGACTAGAATGAGTTCCAAGTGACAATTAATTTGTTTGCCATGTTTGGTCTCCAGGGTCTTCCAGTTGCACGGTCATATTTGGATTTTTTTCCTTGTGCCACAGAGAAGACAGGATGGTAGGGGGAGCTACTGAGAGTAGAATTAACAGATGTTGTTTTCTAAACAAAAAATGATGACAAACTTTTCAGCTGTAGTAGAGACTACTTTGCTACGCAGGTTACAAGACATGTGCAAGGCTTGGTGGTAAGTGAGGCAGTTTATGAGCCTTTGCAATATTTAGACAATGTGTCTTGGTACATCAAACACTGGTCTTCTTCCACATCATGACAACCTAACAGTGCATTGCTGTCAAGACAGTATTCAGCAGCCAGAAACGATTAACAGTAGGAAGTGAACTGCAAATGATGCAATAAGGGAGAATACAAGTTCAGAGACACACTAACCTTTAGTAATGTTTCTGTATGCCCTTCTCAGATAGCACTGCACTCTTTATTCTGTGATATATTTACTTGGTAGTCATCAGTCACTCCCAACGCTCATATGACACTGAGCTCTTAAGTTACAGCTGCTGTCCAAGGTGCTGAATGTGTAGATATTTTTTTATATGAAAAGCAGACCCTAACTGTGTTCATACATATCAGGACTGATGATCTGCCAGAAGATAAGAGGGTTTACTAGAGCAGTCAGTATATTTACTGTAACAAAAGCATTAAAATATTTAACTATTATGGAACCATACAAATTTAAAGAAATGCAGCTTACTATGTTATTTGATTGAAAGCTCAAATTTGCCCGTTTGCGGGAGTACAATAAATAACCAGCCATTACAAGTGCACTGGCTATTGCTACCGCATCAGATCTCTGGTTACTTTTTTAAATCTGCCCCAAATGCCCCCAAAATACTGTCTAGTGTAGTTTATTAAAAAATAAAGATGGCAGCATCTTTATTTTTTTAATAAACATACTGCACTAGGCAGTATTTTGGGGTTAAAGTTGGTGGGAGTGGGGTGTTAGAAAGAAACTGGCACTGAAGAGTGCCTTTACACTGCGGGCAGTGGGAACTGTGTGTTCCTAGTAAATTTATATGTATATGCTTATATACATATATATTTATGTGTTTTTATATATATATATATATATATATCAGACTACACATACTGTATATATTTGATTGCTGCCATCGCTGTGCGACTTATCCCCTTCACTGGCACTGAAGTTCTGATGCCGCCTCCGATTGCATCAGAACGAGGCTCCCATAGGAGCCTATGGAAGCACCCTCTAATGAGCCCAATGCTTCCTAGCAATGTGAATGCTAGGTCGTGTTCGCATTACAGCTAACGTGTAATACTAGCACACATTATCGTGCACTGGTATTATAAGGTGGAGCACTAATATCGCTTTCATGAAAACGATATATAGTGCTCAACGTAATCTAGCCCTTAGCATATAATGAAAGGGTTTGCCAATTTTATTTGCTGAGGAGGTAGCCATATATTTTTTAGGTGCCAGAAATAAGTTCATTTTTATAAGGATGGATATTGAAGAATCGAAAAATGTAGGAAATAATTCTAGACGTTTAGGAGCCATTACCTCTGCAATTTGTTGAGAAATGGACTATGCTATTAAGAGCTAAAACAATTTGTATTATTCTTTTGCAGAAAAAAAATTACTTTATTTTAATTTAAATAGTATTCTCATAATCTGCTTCTGACATATTTCCTATTTATACAGTCTTTGAGGATATTTTATCTTCAATTTTCCTTATCACTTTCTTGTTTCATGCTATTGTATGTCAGAGCTTTTATTTTTTTTAATAAATAAATTATTCAATTTAAGTAGATACATTCTTACACAATTGAAGAAAACAAAAATTAATTAAAGAAATCAGAGTCGTGCAGCATTCAATACTATTTTAGCTAACTTTGGAAAGGTTTTCTTAAAGTCACAATTTACACAGTTAAAGGGACATAAATAGTTCATTAGAAACATGCTCTAATATACTAGATTATTTAAATACAACATGAAAATGGGTTAAACACATTGTTAAAGGGACATGAAACACAATTTTTTTTTTCTTTCATAATTCACACAGAGAATATAATTTTAAACAACATTCCAATTTTCTTCTATTATCTAATTTGCTTCATTCATCAGATATCCTTTGTTGAAGGAATAGCAATGCACATGGGTGAGCCAATCACACTACGCATCTATGTGCAGCCACCAGTCAGCAGCTACTGAGTCTATTTAGATATGCTTTTCAACAAATGATATCAACAGAATGAAACAAATTAGATAATGGAAGTAAACTGGAAAGTTGTTTAAAATCGTATGTTCTTTCTAAATCATGAAAGATAAATTGTAGGTTTAATATCCCTTTAATGTATTCTCCACAGCAATAAAACAGTTCTATCCTTAATCAGAACCCACTGCACTAAGTCTATCAGGAGTGGAATATGTGTGTACCTGCAACTCACTCACCTGGTATGGAGCACACATTCAAGGCTAGATTAGACGTTGGGTGCTAATGTTAGAGCGCAATATTAAAATATAGTGCCCATGTTAACTTGTGTGTATTACAAGTTGAAAGTAAATGCAAGCACAAACTAAGTTTGCATTTATCAGGTGCGGCTGGAGACCTCGCATAAAGGGTTAGGACTAAATTAAAAATTGCATTAACAAAACATGAGTACATTAAAAATAAGTGTACAATCATATATACACTATCTGATAAAAAACATTCATAAAAATATTTTAAAAATGTTTTAAATAGGTTAAAGGTTAAAGAGTATATGGTATCTATAAAAATAGAAAAGTAAAAAAGGTCAGCTTATTTCTAATTAATGTATCTTTATATACGTACATATTCAAATACACAGGTGCATCCTAGATAAGTAATTTATAGAATTAGTAGAGAAGAAAGTAAGTACCTCAAATAAGAGGTTCCTAAAAGACTAGGGAGAAAGCACAACTGCACAATTAGTAGACAAAGACTTCAATTGCCAAAATACAAAACATACTTTAATGTACATCTATAAAAATCTAAATATATATACGCATACTAGGGATCCCTAAATATTCAAAGATGTAGTATGCCAGCTATAATAAGTGTACTTTGACCACAGAATGGGGCCTATCTATCAAGCTCCGAAAGGAGCTTGACCGCCCGTGTTTCTGGCGAGTCTTCAGGGTGAAAATTTTGAATTTAATTCTGCTGTTAATGGGGAGCCAGTGAAGGGACTCGCAGAGAGGTGCAGCAGATACAGAGCATTGAGAGAGGTGGATTAGCCTATCAGAGGCATTTAGGATGGATTGAAGAGGGGAGAGGCGGGAGAAAGGGAGGCCAGTTAGCAGGTTATTACAGTAGTCAAGTCAGGAAATTACCAGGGAATGGATTAGCTGTTTAGCAGTTTCAGCACTCAGAAAAGGACAAATTTTGGAGATATTGTGTAGGTGGTTGCGACAGGATGAAGAGAGCAATTGGATGTGGGGTATGAAAGACAGATTGGAGTCAAGTGTAACTCCTAGGCAGCAGACTTGGGGTGATGGGGAGATAGTGGTGTCACCAACAGTGATTGAAAAGTTAGAAACCGAATTAGAGGGGGGATTAGAAGGAGCTCAGTCTTGGACATGTTGATTTTTAGGTGGTGAGAGGCCATCCAAGAAGATAAGCAGACACTGATGTGAGAAAGGACAGAAGGAGAGAGAGCAGGGGTGGATAGGTAGATCTGAGTATCATCAGCATATAGGTGATAGTTGAAGCCATAGCTACTGATAACTTTACCCAGTGGGGAAGTATAAATAGAGGAGAGTAGAAGACCCAGAACAGAGCCTTGAGGTACAACAACAGACAGAGGCAATGGAGAGGAGGAGTCGCCAGCAAAGGAGACAGAAAAGGACCTATTAGAGAGATAAGAGTGGATCCAGGAGAGGGCAGTGTCAGAGAGCCCAAGGGAGCTGAGAGTCCGTAGGAGAAGGGGGATGGTCAACGGTGTCAAAGGCAGCAGACAGGTCAAGTAAGATAAGTATTGAGTAGTGGCCTTTGTTTTTAGCAGAGAGAAGATCATTAGTAACCTTGGTGAGGGCAGTCTCAGTTGAGTGTTGGGGACAGAAGCCAGATTGCAAGGGGTCAAGCAATGAGTTGGAGGACAAGAAGTGGGTTAGGCGATCGAAAACTAGTTTTTCCAGGACTTTTGAAGCTAGCAGAAGCAGTGATATGGGGCGATAGTTTGCAGGAGAATTGGGGTAGAAGGAGGGTTTTTTGAGGATGGGGGTGACCTTTGCATGTTTGAAGGAAGATGGGAATGAACCAGTAGTAAGGGATAGGTTGAATATGTGAGTAAGAGCTGGAATGAGGGTAGAAGACAGATAATGTATTAGATGTGAAGGGATAGGGTCAAGTGGGCAGGTAGTGAGGTGTGAGAAAGACAATAGGGAACTCACTTCATTCTCAGTGGTTGGGGGAAGGTGCTGAGAGTGGTTGAGGGGGTGATGGGGGTGGAGATGGAAGGTTGCAGTCTTGTGTTGGGTTATTACTTTGGATGGTAAGTGTTTTGTTAAAAAAGTAGTCTGCTAAGTCTTGAGCACTAAAGGCCGATGAAAGGGGTGGTGCAGGTGGATAGAGGAGAGAGTTCAAAATGGAGAAGAGACTTTAGGGTTTGAGGAGCGAGTAGATATAAGAGAAGAGAAGTAGGTTTGCTTGGCTAAGTGAAGGGCAGAGGAGTAAGAATAAAGAATGAACTTACAGTGGAGGAAATCTATTTCAGAGCGCGATTTTGCGTATTTGGGGAAGAGCAAAAGTGTCAAGAGAGAGTATTGTTTTAGTGGATTGTAGCAAGGTCAGGACAGGATATCTTGGAAATGTGGGGGGAGATGTTTTTGAGTAAGGTTGGAAAGTTGGAGAGGATCCACAGTGTGCAGATTTCTACAGGTGCGGGGGAGAGGGGAAAAGTAGGTTTAGCCTCTATATCAAGATTATAGGGGAGCAGATGGTGGTCTGAGATGGGAAATGGGCGACAGGTGACGTCAGAGAGAGAGCAGAGGTAGGAGAATACCAGATCAATAAAGTGTCCGTCATGGTGAGTAGGGAATAGGGTGGATTGTGAGAGACCAAAGGAATTTGTGAATAAGAGAAGCTTAGAAGCAACAGGGGCAGATGGATTATCAATGGGGATGTTGAAGTCCCCCAGGATTAGAGCAGGTGTATTTGTAGAGAGAAAGTGAGAAAGCCAGGCAGCAAAGTTTTGAAGGAATTGGGAGGTTGGTCCAGGGGGGCAATAGATAACTGCCACCCTGAGGGAGAGGGGGGGAGGACAGGTGGATGCAGTGGACTTCAAAAGAGGAAAATGAGATGGATAAGGATGCAGGTGCTGATCGGAGCAGGAGGGGGAGAGTAAGATACCAACACCGCCACCATGGTCTTTCACCTGGCCTAAGTGTGTGGCTAAAGTGGAGACCACCGTGCGTGAAAGCAGCAATGGAAGCAGTGTCAGAAGATGATAACCAGGTTTCAGTAATTGCTAGAAGATTGAAGGCGTTAGAAACAAACAGGTCGTGAACAGTTGTAAGTTTGTTACAGACAGAGCGTGCATTCCAAAGAGTACAAGAAAAGAGAGGGGATAAGCACTGTGGGTTAATAGAGATGAGATTGTTAGGATTGGGTGACTTAGAGTTTTTGCAGTGGGGGACTGAGTGGGAGAGTAAAAGTGGTGCTGCAGGGCCAGGGTTTGTAGAGACATCACCAGCAGCAAGCAGTAGTAGGAGTGTGAGTCACAGAAGGTGAGAGTGAGACTTGTAGGAGCAGGTATGATTAGACATAGGATAGTTAGATGGGGAAGTATTTCTAAGGAGACAGAGTAGTTCATGAGAGGACACCATAGTGGATGAGAGAAGGGAGGGTGAGATATGGATAGTGTGTGGGTTATTGTTGCTACAGTGAAGTGCAGTGAGTTTTAGGAAAAGGGCTGACAGAAATAGCAGAAAAAGACATGGAGATCATTGTGGAGGTGTATAGTTTGTAAGTTTTACCTGTTAGTGGGACTGTAGTTTCCCCCTCCAGTTTCTAACTCTAGTTCTTAACTCGCCACTTGTAACACAGGCACTTAGAAGCACAGGGCACACATAGCCAAGGCTCAGATAGCCTTTGCTCAGCAGTGTATTACAAACAGATTAAAGGGACGTGGAAGGGCAACATCACATCACAGTGGCAATAGAGTCTTAAAAGGTTAGGAAACACAAATATTTTCTTTTGTGATTAATGGCCTGATATTAAAACCTCGCCGGTATAGAAAGAAGTCACACAAAATCTTTAGGGTTTGTATTTAGACCTTGTATTGTAATGTAGGAGTCTCTGTTTCATATAAAGAACACTAAATAGGAACATAAACATGTCTCAAGATAAAATTTGTGTTTCTAAATTGTTTCAAGGGTTTCACCGTACCAATGAGACTTAATCATCTCACCAGAGTGGCGAGGTTTTGAATATCAGGCCCTCAGACAGAGCATACTATTTAAATAAAGTTTCCAATTGATTTCTGTTATCAAATTTGCTTTGTTCCCTTAAAATTCTGAGTTGAAGAGATATCTAGGTAGGGATCTGGATCACTACATGGCAGGAAATAGTGCTGCCATCTAGTGTTCTTGCAAATGGATAACATTCTTTGCTATATAGTGCTCCAGAAATGGGCCGGCTCCTAAGCTTACGTCCCTGCTTTTTAACAAAATGAAGAAACAGTTATAATAGAAGTAAATAAGAGGTTGCTAAAAATTTCATGCTCAATCTGATTCATGAAAGAAAAATTTTGGGTTTCATATTCCCTCAATAAATTCCACATTCTAGGCCAAAATGTAGATGAAATATCCTAACCACAGCTCTAGAACTCCCCAAAACGCCATTCTCTAGAAAGCCCCAAAGCGCCTAGCCGCAGGAGACACCTTTTATTCCAACGAGACTACGTGACCATAACAAACTGATGTGAATATTTTACAATATTTGCCTAGCACTTTTCCTTAGCGGTGCTCATTTGATGTGCAAGACATTATGTATTGGGCACCTCATGCAACTATAGATATTAAAGGGACATAAGACTATGCAATTTTAATTAACTTTCCAATTTATTTCTATTATTTATTATTCTATTATCTAATTTGTTTTGTTCTCTGTGAATGCTTTGCTGAAATTTATACCTAGGTAGACTCAGTAGCTGCTGATTGCTGGCTGCAGATATATGTATCTTGTCATTGGCTTTTAGCTAGTTCCCATTAGTGCATTATTGCTCTTTCAACAAAGAATACCAAGAGAAAAAAAAAGCAAATTTAATGATAAAAGTTGTTAAAAATTGCATGCCATATCTGAATCATAAAAGTTTAATTTTTACAAGACTGTCCCTTTATGATACTTTCCTCTGTTATAAAATTGTATCTTTTTATATGCACACTTTGTGATGCACCAGCTCCTACTGATTGGCTGAGAGTTGTCACATGATACAGAAGGCCTGTTAATTTAAGTGAATTTTGAGATTTGTTAAAAACATCTACTGTTCATTTAACATTCAGTGTAAGCGCTATTACATTGTCTTTCTATTATACCATTTTTGATTATGCAATTCTACTTTGTCCTAAATACTTTATTCCACATGAAGATATTTTGTGATGCAGTGCTTGATAGCTGCCATTCCCAACACTTATATAAAGAATTCTTTCAGTATAGTCAATGAATCTTTCATGACTCAGATAGGGCATGTAATTTTAAACAACATATTAAACAACAATTTACTCATCATCAAATGTGCTTTATTTTGCACAGTTAGGCACTGGGTGCTAGTTCATGTGTGTCATATACATAACATTGTGCTCACTCCAATGGCATCAGCACTCTGATTGGCTAAAATGAAAGTCTGTCAAAAGAACTAAGATAAGGGGGGGGGCAGTTTGCAGAAGCTTAGATACAAATTAATCACACAGGTAAAAAGTGTGTTAATATAGCCATGTTGGTTATGCAAAACTGGGGAATGCGTAATAAAGTGATTATCTTTTTAAACAATAAACATTTTCAAGTAGACAGTACCTTTAATATTCATTTTAAATACAGAGCAGATCATCCCTCTTGTGGTACCTCCATTACTAAGACAGATATATCTTCATCCATAAAACTCTTCCAGAAGTCATTGGAGTGGCAGGTAAATTGCAAATGTTTCCATACACACCATTACTCACTGTCAGTTAGTTCCCACTGACAGATATTAAGCAACAAAATGTACCTTACTCACTTTATTTTCTGCATATTAATGGCTCAGTTGAAAAACAACTGTCTAAATAAATGTATTCATTATATGAGATTCAAGGTTAAAAAAAAACCTCACTTACAAGTTAGTGAAAATCATTTACACTGTCTGAGAGCTGATGAACTTATACTATGAATTTATGAACACAGCTATTTTACAATGTAATTATTTAGGGCTCAATATAATAATATGTCTTTAACATGTAAATGTGTGATGATATCATTTTCAATGCAAATATATGTAGGGATACAGGATGTGGAAGGATGTGCTAGCTTTTTGTGCATGACATTTTGAAATGTTTTACATCAGGTTAAGTGTACCAGCTTATTAAGCAAAAACGATGTAACCTTTATTGTGACAGAGGCCAATTCAGCATAATTTCAGTAAGCCATAAGAGTATACAAAGGAATACATTTACCATCAGCTATGTGAAAGCTCCGTAATTTCACTTGTTTATATTTTGCATTGATATATATTAACAGCTGTTTAAATTTAAATTAAATCTAGTAGAAAATAAATAATTGTGCACAATCCATTGCCTCTAGCACAGATAATTCAACTCATACTGCAGTATTAGTGCTCACTGGCTGACAGGTATACCTTGGTATAAGTGCTCACTGGCTGGCAGGCATATTTTGGTATAAGTGGTCACTGGCTGACAGGCATACTTTGGTATAAATGCTCATTGGCTGACAGGCATACTTTGGTATAAAGACTCACTGGCTGACAGGCATACTTTGGTATAAATGCTCATTGGCTGACAGGCATACTTTGGTATAAATGCTCACTGGCTGACAGGCATACTTTGGTATAAATACTCACTGGCTGACAGGCATACTTTGGTATAAGTGCTCACAGGCTGACAGGCATACTTTGGTATGAGTTTTCATTGGCTGACAGGCATACTTTGGTATACGTGCTCATTGGCTGACAGGCATACTTTGGTATAAGTGCTCATTGGCTGACAGGCATACTTTGGTATAAGTGTTCACTGGCTGAGAGGCATACTTTGGTATAAGTGTTCACTGGCAGACAGGCATACTTTGGTATGTGTTCATTGGCTAACAAGCATACTTTGGTATAAGTGCTCACTGGCTAAGAGGCATACTTTGGTATAAGTGCTCACTGGCTGACAGGCATACTTTGGTATAAATACTCATTGGTTGAGAGGCATACTTTGGTATAAATACTCACTGGCTGACAGGGATACTTTGGTATAAGTGTTCATTGGCTGACAGGCATTCTTTGGTATAAGTGCTCATTGGCTGACAGGCATACTTTAGTATAAGTGCTCACTAGCTGAGAGGCATACTTTGGTATAAGTGTTCACTGGCAGACAGGCATACTTTGGTATAAGTGTTCATTGGCTAACAAGCATACTTTGGTATAAGTGCTCACTGGTTGAGAGGCATACTTTGGTATAAGTGCTCACTGGCTGACAGGCATACTTTGGTATAAATACTTATTGGTTGAGAGGCATACTTTGGTATAAATGAACTATAGATAGATAGATGACAGAAAGATAGATAGATAGATAGATAGATAGATAATAGCATAAAAATAGATAGAGAGATAGATAGATAGATAGATAGATAGATAGATAGATAGATAGATAGATATGGTAGCATCACAGCACAAAAACATAACCTACAACTTAAAAAATATTTGAAGGACTATTACATTATTCCAATAATTATTCCAATAATTTTTAATAATGAAACGTACTTGGCTACACTGTGATGTCCACGAAGCATGAAATTCAGAAAATATTCAGACGCTCAGAGCAATGTGAATGAAGAATGAGGACAGACAACAGAATCAGACAAAAAAAAAAAAACAATATAAATAAATGGATAGCAAGGGAGGGAATTAAAATAATAAAGGAATAGATATTGTACTTAACGTTTCCATCAGCTTCAGTGTAGGTTTACTGCAGTGCTTACACAAAAATCTCCCATTTAGCGTGGCCTGTACTTAGCCTGACAGGTTGTCTGCACAGATGAGTAGTAAATAGCAGAGCTGAACATACATGGATGTGGTTTTCAATTGTGCTTTGTGCTCATGATTATGTGAGAGGTTTAGTTATATTCTAACGTACATGTTAAATCTAAATAATATTTAGATTTAGTAAATATGTTTGTGGTGCATCAGACAGCCAATGAAAGATGAGATCATTTTAGGTTATTGTGACCTATTCAACACTGGTATAATCATCTGTACTATGATAGCTGCACATTTTATATGAAGCCTTTAAGGGACATGAAATCCATGTTTTCTTTCATGATTCAGAAATGACATGCAATTTTAAACAACTTCACAATTGACTTCTATTATCTAATTTGCTTAATTTTCTTGATATCCTTTGTTGAAATGCATATCTAAATAGGCTTAGGAGCTGCTCATTGGCTTACCCATGTGCATTGCTATTTCTTCAACAAAGGATACCAAAAGAATGAATAAAATTAGATAATAGAAGTCAATTGGAATGTTGGGTAAAATTGTATTTTCTATCATAAAAGAAACATTTTGGGTTTCGTCTTCTACCTATAAATGTTCTACTAACCATTATCCATCCTATTGGACCTTTAAGATGTTTCATAATTATAAGCAGAAAATGTCATAGATTGCAAAGTTATTTGTTCTTCAAAAGACTTTTGTAAATAAATGGGTCTTGCATCATATACAGTACATGAACTGGTAAGATGTTGGCAAGAAGGTCAAGTGACCCAGAGGCAGAGCTAAGGAAAACTATGGGTGAATGTGGATACTGGCAAACATTCTGGAAAGATTTGTTTGTTGGGTTTTGTGAATACCAATGTTAATTTTGGGAAACCGGTACCTACAGAGGGAAAGTGGTGTTATTGAGTTCCCAAATCAAAGTCATCTTACAGATTGTGGGACTTTATGGAGCTCAGTTTTGGACCTTTTCTATAGATTATGAATTTAACTATTTATTATGCAAATTTAAAAGAATCAAATATGCACACAGGTTTATTAAAATAAGAAAATACATTGGCCAAGAGTGCAATAGAGAACATACAGTGAGTTATTTATTTTGGGCTTAGCCTTGTGCAAACAATAATGCAAGATCAGGTACTACAAGTTATGAGTTAAAATGTTTAGCAAAAGCATTTTAAGGTACATTTATGTTTATGTGTTTGTATTTGTGTATTTGTATAGGTGAGTGTGTGTATGTGTGTGCTTGTATTTGTGTATGTGTGTATTTGTGTATGTGAGTATGTATTTGTGTATGTGTGTGTTTGTATTTGTGTAAGTCTGTATTTGTATTTATGTATGTGTTGTGAGTGTGTATGTTTTTGTGTTTGTATTTGTGTATGTGAGCATTTGTGAATAGATATGTGTGTTTGTATTTGTGTATGTGAGAATTTGTGTATAGGTATGTGTGTTTGTATTTGTGTATGTGAGTGTGTATGTGTGTGTGTTTGTATTTGTGCATGTAAGCATTTGTGTATAGGTATGTGTGTTTGTATTTGTATGACAATAAAGAATAACAATGGTACTACAGGGGATGTGTCCCAATAACCCAATATTTAATACCCCTTAGAATATAGGGGAGAAGGAATAAAGTAATGTGTACTGGGGGGGACCGCGGTGCTGTACATATGGAGGAAACAAACAGAAAAATGTAGCTGCATAGCAATTGCAAAGTATGTACATGAGTAGCACTCAACATCACCAAAAAATAGGAGCCATAGGATGCTACAATAGGAGACCATCCAACTGAAGAGTGGGATGATAAAACGTAACTTTTAATAAATAATGATTAAAATATATGAGAAAAAACCCAACTGTGTGATAAACTGAGTGGATAGCTTGTACGGGTAGAGACCCAGTGGATATATATCTCTGGGAATAGTGATGATCGAGCAAGGACCTAAACTGAGTAATAATGATACTGAACGTCTAGTTGTAGGCTAGAGCAGTAAGGGGGGCCACTAGATGACCTGAAAAGTACTAATGGTACAGTAGAAAAAGGCCAGGGAATAGAACTGCACTCATCAAAAAAAAAGCTATATAGTCAATAAAAAATGTATATGGTAAGAACTGGTGAGAGAATCTCTCATACACATGTTACTGTTGGTGCATATACTTAGGCAATAGGCCTGTGTTATTTCACTGCTGATTGTGAGCAGCGTTATCTTATATTAGATTGTATTGTAAGTACCAAGTGGCTGTAAATATTGAAACATGGGCATATTGACAACCTCCCATCTGTGATTGAGCCGTTACTTGCGGTACTGGCAATAACAGTACTTGTATCTTATACCCAATAATTACAGAGAAGAGGTGTGATACAATTGAGTAACGTGTAGGTATGTTCTTGTGGATAGAATAATAATATTCTCCACTGATGAGTAATTGGCACCCTGTGCCTAATCAGACCCTGTACCAAAGTTTATTCGGGCTAATTGTTCTATTAGTATTAGTGGTTGCCAAATCAGCCCCCCTGCAGTAAGTAATACTTCTAACGATGTTAGGCAACCCCAAAGTTCTTACTTAGAATGTACTGGGCTGTGAAACCTGGTATCGATCAATTTGGCTATATTCCTTCCAGTGTTCAAATACTAAGATATGCCAACAACTACAGTGTTATTGTCTGAAATAAGGTAGTAATATAAGTGGGCAGAGGTGGGATTAAGTAATGAATACAAGTATACTTTGTATAATACTAATAATAAATACCAATAAGACCCACTATTAAGTACCTCCCACCGTCTGTAGGAGAAGCCCTGGAATGTCAGGGGGTTCTCGCAGGTGACGCACAATACTGCTATAGTACGTGTTTGTAACGAGACAATAATGGACAACCGCAGAGTTGTTACTTTCAATATATTTGGGCAAAGAAAAGTGGTATTGATCAATTAGTTATGTTTCATTTTAGGGTACAAATAATAAAATTTGCCAACCCCTACGATGTTAATATCTAAAGTAAGATAGTAATACAAACATGCTGAGGTGGGATTAAGTAATGGATACAAGTGTGCTTCGTATTAGGGTGATAGATGGCAATGTGATCCACTCTTAAATACCTCCCACCGCCTGAAATTGAAGCCCAGAAACAGCTAGGGGTTCTCACAGATGAAGTACAATGCTGCAAGTTGGTAAATGCTAGCTGAACTGATAGGTTTCTCTGAATGGAGTTAAATAGTGTATAACAAATGTACAGTAACTAAGGTTGTTTTAAAGGGACATGAAACCCACACTGGAAGGAATATAGCCAAATTGATTGATACCAGGTTTCACAGCCCAGTACATTCTAAGAAAGAACTTTGGGGTTGCCTAACATAGTTAGAAGTATTACTTACTGCAGGGGGGCTGATTTGGCAACCACTAATACTAATAGAACAATTAGCACAAATAAACTTTGGTACAGGGTCTGATTAGGCACAGGGTGCCAATTACTCATCAGTGGAGAATATTATTATTCTATCCACAAGAACATACCTACACGTTACTCAATTGTATCACACCTCTTCTCTGTAATTATTGGGTATAAGATACAAGTACTGTTATTGCCGGTACCGCAAGTAACGGCTCAATCACAGATGGGAGGTTGTCAATATGCCCATGTTTCAATATTTACAGCCACTTGGTACTTACAGTACAATCTAAAATAAGATAACGCCGCTCACAATCAGCAGTGAAATAACACAGGTCTATTGCCTAAGTATATGCACCAACAGTAACATGTGTATGAGAGATTCTCTCACCAGTTCTTACCATATACATTTTTTATTGACTATATAGCTTTTTTCTGGTGAGTGAACTTCTATTCCCTGGCCTTTTTCTACTGTACCATTAGTACTTTTCAGGTCACCTAGTGGCCCTCCTTACTGCTCTAGCCTACAACTAGATGTTCAGTATCAGTATTACTCAGTTTAGGTCCTTGCTCGATCATCACTTTTCCCAGAGATATATATCCACTGGGTCTCTACCCGTACAAGCTATCCACTCAGTTTATCACACAGTGGTTTTTTTTTTCTCATATATTTTAATCATTATTTATAAAAATTTAAGTTTTATCATCCAACTCTTCAGTTGGATGGTCTCCTATTGTAGCATCCTAGGGCTCCTATTTTTTGGTGATGTTGAGTGCTACTCATGTACATACTTTGCAATTGCTATGCAGTTGCATTTTTTCTGTGTGTTTGTATTTGTGTATGTGAGTGTGTATGTATTTGTGTATGTGAGCATTTGTGTATAGGTATGTGTGTTTGTATTTGTGTATGTGAGTGTGTTTATGTGTGTGTTTGTATTTGTGTATGTGAGTGTGTTTATGTGTGTGTTTGCATTTGTGTATGTGAGTGTGTATGTTTGTGTGTTTGTATTTGTGAGTGTGTTTATGTGTGTGTTTGTATTTGTGTATGTGAGTGTGTTTATGTGTGTGTTTGTATTTGTGTATGTGAGTGTGTATGTTTGTGTGTTTGTAGTTGTGTGAGTGTGTATGTTTGTGTGTTTGTATTTGTGAGTGTGTTTATGTGTGTGTTTGTATTTGTGTATGTGACTGTGTTTGTGTGTGTGTTTTTATTTGTGTATAGGTATATGTGTTTGTATTTATTTAATGTTTATATTCTTGTATGTAAAATGTACATTGAAAGTGTGTAGCAAAGAATAACATTCTTGAGCAGAATTTCTATGCTCCATTCACTTCACACTTGAGTGTTATCCAACATAAATTTTAGCATGGACCTTCATAGAAATAATTATCTTAAGGAAATGATGCACCTGTGATATCTGACCTGAATACTGTAGCACACAGTATACTATAGTGCACACAATACATATTAACCTTATTAACCTGAGTGCACAAACGCAGGCAGTATGTCTTGTACTTCAGTGTACTTCTGTACCAATAGCATTTTTTTGCTCTTGACTTGTAATCTTGGCCGTTATGAATAAAACTAATTTCCATATATATTTGCACATTTCCAATCTTGTGCATATACAATATAAAAATATGCATGTTCTATATTGTTATACCTTATAAAATGATAGATCTTTATCAATGATTTTCAATATTTTTTTATGCACGTGCAGACTGTATTCTAATAAATTACAGTTCATTTTTCTATGCATAACAATGTTTAGAGATGTTTATAGATGCTTCTGCATGAACTAGCTATAGATTCATTTGCATGTAAATATATACAACTTTCTTCACTAAGAAATTCATACAGAAAATACATTTGATAAATTTGTTCAATTATAATTGGATTACGTCCTCATGCATTGTATCTGTTCAAGAAAATTATATTTAAAGTTATATTTATACAATAGGAGTTTCTGAACCTTTTTTCAGACTCACTTTATTATTCATGCATTTTTTTCTAAGTGAGATGTTTTGTTACTAACATTGAGTTTGTCTTGACATTGAAAGTCTTTTGGGGCTTTCTGTGCAGTATAAAACATGTCTAATTAGAAATGAATGTAACTAATGAGCTTATCATTGTATCTTTTCATAACATTATGTAGAACTTTTTTAAAATGTGTAGCTAAGATTTCACACTGATCTTCATTAAAGTGATGGTAAATCTGAGAGTTTAACAAACGCTAGGATTTACCATCACTAAAAAGAAAGTTGAGTTTAAGGGGCTTAATTGATTCCCCTTGTTTCCTGGCGAGCCTTCATAAACTGTCCACCTGCTCTGAGGCCGCGGACAGAACACCCCCACACACCCCCTGCTAGCAGCCGATTGGCCGTGAATCTGCAGGGGGCGGCATTGCATATCCACTATATCGGATCATGTCCGCTCGCACCATAGTAAATAAGCCCCTAAGTGATCAATTATTAAAAAAAGGAAGCTCGTGGGATATTTCTTGGCCAGTAGTCTTCTTATCCCGGCGTCAAGTGGAAGGATAAGATAATATCCCAGAACAAGAGAATAGATAAGTAAATAGGGTAAGCAGTACTCACTGTAGAGGGGCAATCCTTCTCGGCACTACAGGAAATAACTGGAGAGTAGTCAGGCAAGCAGAGTTCGGCAACAATGAGGCAATCGACAGTAACAGCAGTTCAGGGGTTAATCAGAAGAGAGGTCAGAGGCAAGCAGAGTTCAGCAGCAGTAAGGCAATCTGGCAGTTCAGGGGTTAAACAACAGAGTTGTCAGACAGGCAGAGTTCAGTAACAATTAGGCAATCCAGCAGTTTAGCGGTTAAACAGGCAGAGTGGTCAGACAGGCAGAGTTCAGTAACAATTAGGCAACAGCGGTTCAGCAAAATATAAGCACCCAGGAATACACACAGTAACATCTATACTTGGGCAGAGATGAGAGCAGCTAGTGATGTTTGCACTTCTAAACCAATAGCCATGCTACAATACAGAACATTGTCAGCTGACACGCATGGCTATTGGTTTAGAAGTGCAAACGTCACCTCATTGAAGGAGAGTGCTGTGCCGTGGGCGGTCGGAGGTTAGTGAGGTGCAGTGGCACAGTCAAGGTGAGTTTAGCACCTTTTTTTAAAATAATTGATCCCTTAGGGGTCAATTTATCAAGCTCCGTACAGAGCTTGATGCCTCGTGTTTCCGGCGAGCCTTCAGGCTCGGCAGAAACAGAAGTTATGTAGTAGCGGTCTAAAGAATCTGCAGGGGGCAAAATTGCACCAGCAGTTCACAAGAACTGCTGGTGCAATGCTAAATGCCGACAGCGTATGCTATCTGCATTTATCGATGTGTGGCGGATATGCTACGCTATATCATATCATGTCCGTCCGCACAATAAAAATAGAATTTTTAGTGATGGTAAATTCTAGCATTTGTTAAACATTTTTTTAAATAAACAATATTACAAATTAAAGTCTGGAATAATATAAAAATGGTACAGATAAAACTAAAATATTTTTTCATGCAGTGAGAGAAATATCTTTAATGTTTATATTTTCAGAAGCCTGATTTTTAAACTCTCTTAACACTTTAGAAACCAGAATCTGTAGACTAACATAATATGAATGATTTCTGTTAGAAGAGAGGGAAATCTCTCACACAAGTGAAAATATTCGTTTAGATTCATAAACACTCATTAGGTTGTTGATGAGCCTTGTTGTAAGTGTGATATCATTTACGGGCAAAACTACAGGGAGTCCAGGGGCGAAACTACAGGGGGTGCAGAGGTCGCAATTGCGACTGGGCCCCCAAGGGTGGGGGCCCAGCTTAAAAAAAATTAAAAAAATGTTTTAATAAAAAATGTTGACCTGCCACTGCCTGCACTGATATCATGTGAGTGTGACATGATGTTTCACTAGTGTCTCTGACTACAGGGGTTAGTCTTTCTGTTTTAGCCATTGGTGTTTATGTGTGTGTATGTTATGTATGTGTGTTTGTGTGTGTGTGTATATGTATGTGTGTGTGTGTGTGTATGTGACTGTGAGTGTATGTTTATGGAACCAGCAAATTACTGACCTTGTTACTATGGGGAGAGGGGGTAAACAGTGTCACTATACAGTACCAATATATACAGTATGGGGGGGCTTGACTATGTCACAGACTACTGTGGTCACTTTATAAAGTACTGGGACGGGTAGGGTCAGGCCAGCCATCTCACCGGCAGACTACAGATTGTGTCACTAACTCACTATATACAGTACTGTTGGGTTAAACAGTGTCACTATATACAGTAATAGGGGGTCAGACCATCTCACAGACTGTGGGCACAGGGTACCTCCTTTTGCAGACATGTAATCTGATTCACATGTTTTTTCTGTGTTAAATGTTAAAAAAAAAAAGATTTGTATCAAATTCACTTTTTTGGGGCTGGGGGGCCCTTCTTAGATTCTTGCACCTGGGCCCTGTGGTTTCTAGCTACTCCTCTAATATAATTTTCCTAATTCATGGAGTATTGTTTAACATTAATTTTGGAGCATTTCGCTAGTGGCCATTCCTGCTATTTACATCTATAGCTGCATGAAGTGCCCAACGCCTGAAATCATATGGTAACCACTAGCCAAGCAAAAAAAACAAACAAATATTACAGCACAAACACTTAGGAAACAATAAGGGTTTATGTAAATATTTGTGATTTGTAAAATATTTACATGTCTTTTTTTGTTATGGTAAAATGCTCTTGCTGGATATAATGAAAGTTGTCTTCAGGAACTGGCAGCAGGTTCTCCGGGGCACTCTACAGAAATGGGCGGGATTTTTCATCTACAATTAGGCCAGGGCCAGATTGGTCTACCAGGATACCAGGAGATCTCCTGGTGGACTGCAGCAGCTGGGGCTGGAAAGCTACAAATTAAAGGTGTGATGCAATTGGGTTGTAGGGCTGTTATATAACATCAATCTGACATTTGTATTTAATACAAAGTAATATAATTTAATTCTGAAAAAATATTGGGGAAGGAGTGTCCCAGTAAACCCCTTTGAGAAAAATGGGACTTGTGCATTCTACTGACTCAACGGAAAATAGGGCTGGTCTTCATATTTTTCCAAGGCTGCTTTTTATTCCCAGTCCAGCCCAGAATTGGGTCCATCATGCAGAATTCATAAAGACTTTATTTCCTCTGGGAAGTATCTGGCCTTGTGGTCATTTTTCGCTATTTCAAAGCTGATAACTATGTCCTTATTTTTCGTTTCCTTGTATTTCTCTTTAACTGTTTTGAATTTTATGGAGTCAGGGGTGTAACTAGATCTAATTGAGTCCCAGGACAAAAGCTGTGACAGTGTCCCCCATTTTTTTGTGCCCTTTCTGACAGCCATATAGAAGCAAATGTTGCTTCTCTTTGATCTTGAGTAATCCTTACCCTTTTATTAGTCAGTGCAAGAAGATATGAACTTGAGCAACATTCCTGTAGAAATATGGTTGCAGGTTTTTCTGTACTGCCACAATGTGACTGCCATCATGGAATCCCTGACCGCATAAATGTAAAGACAAATCCATAAGTTTTCCATACACTGTGTGCTCTGTTTTGCTGGGGGGGAAGGCAATCGGAGGTACCACATGATGCAGATGAAGGCCATGCCCCACCAGGACCTCCCGATATTGAAACCTATATTGATTGCAGGGCCATATGGGCCCCCAGAGGTGTGGGACAGTCTTGATTGAGACTTCTGAGACTCCTGTAATTATGACACTGAAGGGAGTTTTTTCATTTTCATTTTGTACTGAAAGGCTATATAGGTGTTTTTTTTATGCCGGTATGCTTCACAGTGGAATTAGTTAAATACAATTCGAGGTGAACAGTAACAAGACAGATGCAGTTTTATTTGTTATAATGGAGAGTTGCCCACATCTGTAAAAAGGAGCAATCTCTTTAAATTCTACAGTTTTTAAGTCGTAGGGGCCGATTTATCATTGGTCTGTCCGACATGATCCTCTCAGTGGATCATGTCCGACAGACATCGATGAATGCCGACAGCATACGCTGTCTGCATTTATCATTGCATAAGCAGTTCACCTGGCTGCTAGCAGGGGGTGTCAATCAGCCCGATCATATAAGATCGGGTGGATTGATGTCCACAGCCTCAGAGCAGGCAGACCAGTTATAGAGCAGCTGTCTTTAGACCGCTGCTTCATAACTGCTGTTTCCGGCAAGCCTAAAGGCTCGTGCGGAAACAGGGGCATCAAACTCCATTCAGAGCTTGATAATTTGGCCCCATAGTGTTTAGGCAACTGTTTCTGAGAGATATTATGTTCAGAGTTGGATTTTTGTTGAATTTAAGTCATAGAACATATTCACCTACAAAGAATAATATCTATTGTATTAAATATTATTGTTGTGTGGATTAAAGTCTTTAGCTTTTGAAGGTAGTTTCAAGAACAGTAATTATAGATTAAGTTTAACAAAAAATCATATACATAAAAAAACACACCTCCTAATTGTACTGCGCCTAGTTAGGTTCACAACCTTGTTACCTCCAGCCACATTCCATAACCTACTTAAGTGAAACTGGGAAATTCCTAAACCCCTACCAGAAATATTAGACTTAACCCCTAATCCTCAAAGACCACCTGAATGCCAAGACTCTAGCCCCAGCATTATCTAGAATAAGTCCTGAGTCATCACAGAGGAACAGTATTATGAAAGTATGCAAGTACACTGAAAGATGTCTGGGAATGATAATATCAATGGTCATACATGCAAGGCTGGAATTCCCAGACTGGTAAGAAATGATAGCAGATAAGTAATTACAAGACTATTTATATTTTCTCTTGGGACTAGTAACTTTTTTTTTCCTTGCTGGTGAATCATAGTGATATGTTTCCACCTCTGAGCAGGTAGGAAACAGTGGAAGGATAATACTAGAGAGAGACAGACGGATACATATGGTGGGACATTGGTCATGCAATTGTCTTAGTTCAATGCAGGTGATTGTTATATCAGGACAGTGTTATTAAAGTGTACCTACTATTTGGTGGGTGGGTCAAAGGGTGG